>NC_061832.1:3456028-3463528 GCF_019202785.1 Penaeus chinensis
GTGCTTGTGTGTGTGGGTGTGTGGTGTTGGTGTGTGTGGGGGTGTATTATATGTATATTATTTTATATAATATTTTATATTTTTTTATATATATTTATTATATATTTTATAGATAGATAGATAGATATGAGTGTGTGCGTGTGTGTGTGGGTGGTTTTTGGGTGTGGGGAAGTGTTGTGTGTGTGTGTGTGTGTGTGTGTGTATGTGATGGTGGCTTGTGTGTGTGTGTGTGTATGTGTGTGTGTGTGTGTGTGTGTTGGTGTTTGTGTGTGTGTGGTTGCTGTGTGTGGGGTGTTGTGTGTGGTGTGGCGTGGAGCGCTGTGGGTGTGTGTGTGTGTGTGTGTGTGTGTGTGTGTTGTGTTGGGGTCTGGAGCGCGCGCGGGTGTGTGTGGTGTGTGTGTTGTTGTCGTGTGTGTGTGTGTGTGGTGTGTGTGTGCGTGGAGCGGCGTGTGTGTGTTTTGTCTTTTGTGTACATAAGTAAAAAACCCCATCAGAAATTTACACATTCCCAACTGCCTCTGGGTTTTTCAATTGATTTTAAATTTCACACAGAAAAATTAACACAACTCCAATTATATACAAAAAGACAGATAAAACATAGATAGATAGATTAGATAGATAGATAGATAGAGAGAGATGAGAGAGAGAGAGAGAAAATCCCAACCTCCCAAAAAATCTTTCAATACAAAATGAAAATTTATTAGGCTCCCTTCAACAGATATTCACACGAACCCCCGGTTTTTTGCAACAACACTTCAATGAGGAATGAGGTAATGGGGAAAAAGAGGCATGGGGCCAATAAAAACCAAAAATTTCAACTTGCAACGGTGACGGAAAACCTGCTTGCCCAAAAGAAAGACTTTCGGGGGGGACAACTTACCCTGATACGAATTGGAGAAGTGGGATAGGCCGTGAACGATTGAGAGAGAGGGAGGGCACGGGAAAAGAAAGTTTGGAGGAAGGGGAGGAAGTTTTAAATGGAGTTTGGGGAATGGGGGGAGGAGGGGGGAGGAAAAGGAAGAGGAAGGTTTGAGGGAAAGAAGAGAGATGTAAAGGGAGCCCCAAGAATGGAAAGGGAAAAAAAAAGAGGAGAAAAGGAGAGGAAAAAGAAGAAGGGTTTGAGGAAGAAGAGGAAGAAAGCTTTTGAGAAAGAAGAGGAAGAAGAACAGGAAAACGAAGAAAGGGAGAGCGGAGAGGAAAGAGAGGAAAAAGAAAAATAGCCCAAAAAAAGAGGAAAAAGTTTGGAAATTAGAGAAAATTACAAAAATTTAAAAGTTTTTTTAAAAACCCCGGGGCCCAAAAGTAAGAAAAAAAAAATTTTTAAAAAGAGAGATTTTAGAAGAAGAAAAAGAAATTTTTGGAAAAAAAAAGAAGGAAACGCAGGGAGATAGAGAAAGAAGTACATGTAAAGAAAGTTTTTGAAATTATGCAAGTTGATAGAGAAGAAAGTTGAAGAAAAAAAATTAAAAATCCAATTTTGGGGGGGAGAGGAAGAAAGGAAAAAAAGGAAGAGGTTTTTTGAGGAAAGGGAGGAAGAGTATGGAAAAAAAGAAGAAGAAGAAAAAGAAATGGGGAGAGAAGGAAAGGAAGAAAGGAAGGAAATAGGAAGAGGAGATAGAGGCGTGAGAGCAAAAAGAGGGGGAAACAAAGAGGAGAAAAAAAAAAGTGGGAATTGATGAAAGAAAAGGACGCGAGGGGGAAAATGCAGGAAGGAAATAGAGGGTAAAATAAAGAGGAAGAATAGGAAGAGAAGAGCTGAAGAGAGGGAAAAAAAGGTATGAAATGGGATGAGTAGGAGAAGGAATGGGAGGGGCTGGTGAGATAAAGAAGAGCCAGCGCGAAAATCAGTATGTAAATAAATAATATAGGCCAAAGAAAAGGAGGAATGAAAAAGGGAAGAAATGTAGCAAGGGAAAAGGAGGAGACGTAGCATAAAGATAAAAAAGCTATGAGGATGAGGACGAAAAAAAGAAGAGAATAAGAAACAGCGACAAAGATGGACATAAAGGAAGATGGAAGAAGATGGGGCGAGGAAGGAGAGGAGAATTCGAGAGACATGAGGATGGAGGAGAAAGAGGAGAAATGGAGATGAAAATGAGGGAGACAGAACAGGAACTCCGACGAAAGCAAAGAGAAAAAGAAGAAGGACGAAGAGAAGAAAAAGACGGGAGGCAGAATAGGTAACACGGATGAAGCAAAGTGAGATAGTAGATGATAGAAGAAGAGAAGATAAAAGTGATTATAGGTCAGGATTAGGAATGAGCGTGGGTGGCTGTATAGGGTGCCTTCTACGGCGTGTTGGGTGACCTTTGCAGTTCGGAAATTTGCCGGGGTCTTGGGGGGGGGGTGGGCGTGTGACGGTGGGGAAGAGGATTGGAGGTGTCGGGCTGTCGGGGGGGAGGTTCCGGGGAGTGGCGGGTTTGAGGGGTGTGTTGTGTAGTGTTATTTGTGTGGGTAGTGTGTGTGGTGTGTGTGTGTGTTTTTATATATATAGTATCTGTGTTGGGTGTGGTGCAGCGAGAGAGAGGGAGAGAGAGAGAGAAGAGGGAGAGAAGATCGAGAGCGGAGCAGAGAGAGAGGAGCACGAGTGTGGGTGTGTTGGTGTGTGTAGCGGTGTGAGAAGTAATATAAGTGTTGTGAGTTGTGATGTGGGTGTGTGTGTGTTGGTCAATTTGTTAGAGATTATATTTTGTTTATAAATAGATATTATGTTATAGTATTATATAGATGTGTGTTGTGTGTGTGTATGTGTATAGAAATATTATTATATATATTTATATTATTATATATATTATATATATATATATATATATTTTTATGTGTGTGTGTGTGTGTGGTTTGTTGTATAGTTAGTTATAGTATATTTATTATTATATTTATATTTTTACTATATTTTTTTTATATTGTTTTGTGGGTGTGTGTGTATAATATTTATATATGTTATATATATTATTTATAGATATTATATTTATTAGATTTATATTATTATGGAGTTAGATTGATATTGTTTTTGATTGTTAGTTAAGGTGTTGGTGTTGTTTGGCTTTGTAGTTGTTGTGTGGCAGTTTATAATTGCATTATTATATATTTATTTTGAACTCACAGACACACTGTTTTAAGCCTATTTATAGTGGGTTGGTTTGTTACATCACTCTCTATCACTGAGATATGGTGTGTAGGGTTGGTCGTGTGTGTGATATGAGTTTGGGTGATTGTGTGTTGTGTGTCTTGTGTAGAACTTTAGGAGTGTGAGATATTCTCTGTGTGTGATTGAGCTTGTGAGGGGTTCGGTTTGGTTTCATGTCAAACAAAAAAGATTTTTGTGTGTTGGTAGAGAGTTTGTGAGTTAAGTTTAATATGTGTGTAGTCCTGTGTGTGGTGGTTAGTTGTTTGTTTGTGTGTGGTAGTGATTTTTGTATAGTATATTTATATATATATAGTATATAGATATAATAGACTTGCTTTTATAGATTTGTATATTGATATTATATTATATATTATATAGATATATTATAAAATTATTTATATATTTATATATATATTATTATATATATTATATATTCTTTATATATGTACTATACAAATATATTATTAATATTATATTTATTATTAGTATATATATAGTGATATTATATATAATATATACCACACATATATATATATATATATAATTATATATATATATATTATACATATATATTTATAGATATATATATGATATATATATATATAGATATATATATTATATATATATTATATATATATAATATAATATATACTATATATATATATTGATAATCATTTATATATATATATATATTATATAGTATATTTATATATATATTTACATTATAGTATAATTACACATTCCACTCAATGCTAATTTTGTGCCCCGGTTTCCCGGAGGGTCACAGCGTACCGCCAAAATGGCCGAATGTTACGGACGCACCTCAGACTGCAACCAATTCGCAAGAAAGTCTGTTTTCCCTTCCATGTTGAAACCTCATTGACGGAAGCTCATTCTCCTACTCGCGGCCCAAAAAGCGGTCTGCAAGCACGAGAATTCCAAAGAACCTCCTATCAGAACTTACTGCCCTTGCATTCGCCGCAGAGGTTTTGTGCACAAATCTGGTATAAGTGCGCGGGGCAACTTTGCTTGTAATAGTTGTTTTCCTCTTCTGTTTGAAGAAAATTATAGGGGCTCGCACAGTTGGGCTAAAGCTTTAATAGAAGTTCGATCGCTGTGAACTGCCCTACTTGGGAATTTCTAGTAGACCCTGCGTCACTTATTGAGCTTATGTTGTGTGCTTCCTGTTATGTGTATGCTATATATTATATATATATTATATATATATATCTTTATATTTATATATATATATTTATATTACTATATATATACACACACATATATGTGTGTGTGTGTGTGTTATATTTTTTTATATATATATATATATTATTTATTCTATTATACATATTTTTCCTACATATGTATTTAAATATATTATATATATAGTATTATATAATGATATATATACTATTTTGCGAATATATATATTAGGATTTATTTATGCTTATGCCCTTAACACTCACACACATACACACACACCACACACACACACACACACACACACTACACACCTTACACACACACACATACACACACACTAACACACCTACACACACACACACACACACACATATATTTTTATATGTGTGCTAATGTGTGTGTCGTGTGTGTGTATGTTCGTGTTTGTTTGTTCGCCTTCACCAGTCATTTAATCCAATTGCAGGGTTCTAGGCCTCTCTCATTTCACGTATTGAGAGGTTATATGGTATTAGTATCACCCTTGCCTGCTGATTGGATGCCCTTCTCTAATCAACCGCGGTTGTTGCATTTTCATTTGACCACGGCAGGGCGGGTCTTCCCTCGCCGACACTCCACTGCGTTTCGAATGATCTAAGCGATTGGTGTTTTCTCGCCGTAGATCGGGCTCGGAGCCAGCAGTGGAGCAAAGGCATTTTTTTTTACTGCCGCAGCAAGGGATTTGAACTCGCGGATTATGAGCTTCGGAGTCAGTGCTCTAACCACTGGACGCAGCGCTGGGGTGGCGAGTGTTGTGTGTGAGGTGTGTGTGTGTGGTATGGGGGTGTCTGTCATGTGTTGTGGTGTGTGTGTGTGTGTGTATGGGTGTGTGGTGCGTGTGTGAGTGAGTGAGTGTGTGTGTATTGTGTCGTTTGTGTGTGTGGGGGGTGTATGTATGTGTGTTGTGTGTGTGTGTGAGTGTGTGGTTGTTTGTTTTTTATGTTTGTGTGGTGTGTGTATGGTGTGTAGTATGTGGGTGACGTGTTGTGTGTGTGTGTGTGTGTGGTGTGTGGTGTGTGAGTCACATATATATCTATACCTATCTATATTGTTGTGGTGTGGTGTGTGTGTTGTGGTGTTTTGTGGTGTGAGTATACGGAGTGTATGTGTATGTCTAAATATGTGTGTGTCTTGTATATACTAGATATCATCATACTATGATCTATATAGATCATGCTCACATGCTCTGTGAGTGTTGTGTGAGTGTGCTGTGTTGAGTAGGTGTGTGAGTTGCTGTGTTACTGTGTATGCTATGTATGTCTGTTGAAAACTACTGTCTGTATGTCAATCATCCTCTCTCTACTCACAACTGGGTGTGTATATCATATATATCAGCTATGATCTCTCTATCAATTCTATACTCTGTTGAAACACTCACACTATCACATCTCCTAAACAACAGTTAGAATATTTATTGTCTTTTTGAGTTTTTATTATATATACTAGGACTCAATATGATATTTTATATATATATAGTTATATTATATATATTTTTATAATAATATTTATATTATACATACATATTATACATACATACATTAGCATAGCTACATAATACACACATTTAATATTATTATATATATATAGATAATAGTTTATATATATATATAGATATATATATATATAATTACTATAATATATGTGTGTGTGTGTGTCGTGTGTGTGTGTTGTATGTGTGTGTGTGTGTATGTATGGTTGGATAACACATCGTAATTTATTATTTCGACGATATTTATGAACTTTTATTCATTCTCTTAATGAGGACTGACCTTGGTGATCTTTACGGGTGGTACATTAATTCCTGTTTATGCCCTTCATACGTAATTTAATATCGTTTTATTAGCATTGACTTATGCTATGTAGTCTATAACTCTCACACCAATACATTATGAATGAAACATCAGTAATGTAGGAACCAAGTTTTTTAATGACTGGTTTTTCAGTTTCTCTCCTTCTCTCTCTCTCTCTCTCTTGTTATCTCTTTTTATCCACACACATACAAACGTTATATTAATGTATATTAATATATATAGATATATATATCTATATTTATTATATATTCTTCTATATATGTGTTGTTATGTGATGTGTGTGTGTGTGTGTGTGTATGTGTATGTGTGCCTATTTATGACTGTGTGTTTGTGTGTGTATAACATATTCTATTATCTATTAATATCTATGTATTCATATATCTATCTATATCTATCTATATATATATATTATATATATATATATTATTTGTTATTCAGTATATTATCTACGTTCTTATATATTTAACTTTCATTTACTATATGTGTGTATACGATTTATCTATCTATATCTTTTATCTATATCTATATCGTATTATATATATGTTATATACATGTATATTCATTATATATATATATATTATTATATACATATAATATATATATATTATATTTATTTATATTTTACATTTATATTATTTCTATTTATATATGTTATATATATTATATTTATGTGTGTGTTAGTACATAAATATATATATATAGATATATATATATATATAAATATTATATACCTATTTTAATATATATTCTATATATATTTATATATATATATATATATGTATATATATTTAATTTAATTTATATGTGCGTGATTTATATATTGTATATAATTAATATAATATATATATATATATATATATCTATATATATATATAATATATAATTAATATATTATATATATGTGTGTGTGTGTGTGTGTGTGTGTGTGTGTGTGTGTGTGTGTGCGTGGAGCGCGTGTGTGTGTGTGTGTGTGTGTGTGTGTGTGTGTGTGTGTGTGTGTGTGCGTGGAGCGCGCGCGTGTGTGTGTGTGTGTGTGTGTGTGTGTGTGTGTGTGTGTGTGTGTGTGTGTGTGTGTGTGTGCGTGGAGCGCGCGTGTGTGTGTGTGTGTGTGTACATAAAGTATTAAACCATCAGCATATACCACACTTCCAACTGCCTCTAGGCTTCAATTGACTTTAAATTTCACACAGTAAATAACACAACATCCAATATATACTACAACAGAACAGATGAAACATAGATAGATAGATAGATAGATAGATAGATAGAGAGAGAGAGAGAGAGAGAGAGAGAGAGAAAATCCCAACCTCCCATCTAATCTTTCAA
>NC_061832.1:3471028-3476028 GCF_019202785.1 Penaeus chinensis
ATATAATAATTTAATACTGACGTAGTAAAAACGTATTAATTCAAACTTTGAAGGCAATCTTTTCTAAAGACTAAAAATAGTATTAAAAAAGCATTTAGATAACTGAGATGCAGACGATCGATTTACATCTAATGCCATAGAATTGAGAGCAACGGAATTTCTAGTAACTAAAAATCTGATTATCAGGGATTGTGAATTACCGGTTACAGTTTTATTTAATTCTGAAAAAAGCTCCAATATCTATACGATGCCCACTGTCCCAAACTAAGTCAATATAATGGAATGAAAAGAAATATTAAGGAATATCCAACAGATAACCACACAAAACATACTCAAATTAAAGTAGATAAAACAAAACAAAAAAATGTACAAGTCATATAGCATCCTTATAAGTTCTCTTACACTTGCGAATGATACCTAACTTAAGGGAAAGTGCTAGTCCATATTCCTAAATTGTAGTTCAAATGTAAACCTTGACTTAAAGGGTCACACCTAAGGAGCTGTCAGTAAGTACTTGTCTGATTGCTGGAGAAGGAAAACCAGGATAGAGAGGAATATCATCAGCATATGCCAACATATTAATAATGGCGGGCTACATTACTTATAAAATGAAGAGCGAAGTGCCAAAAGACATTATTCTGAGGAGCCCCAGAAGACATACAGGAATATGGGCTCAACCTAACATCAGCATGAACACGGTTTTGTCAACCAGTTAAAAACTGCAACCTAAAAATCAATTCCCTAGGGCTAGCAGTGTCAAAGGCTGCACTAAATCAAGCCCTGACTCATGACCCCTATCTAAATCAGACTGCATTTCCTACACTTACATAAGCAATATCTCATTGTTGCATATAGTTACAGGGAGGAATGGAGGACTCAACACCAAACAGAGGTGCTTCTTTCAAATGAGTATTATATTCAGATTTAGCCTCGTTATAAACGTTATTCACTATATTTCGCATGGCATTATAGTTCTCCCAACATGGACTCGCGTAGGCAGTATACTTGTCCCTGTAAACCTGGGGGAATCGTTCATTAAACTATGCTTTATCATGTGAACGAGATTTAAAAGGTTTGCTGGGTACAAAACTCGTTATTATAACTAACAGAGCATTAACTGGACATGGAAAATTTTAAACATTTCTCCAAATAATGCTATTAAAAGCATGATAGGCACCATCCCAATTAAAGGTCTTTTGTTGTAGTACTCCAAACACTTTGATACATTTCGTTGTTTTCTCTTGGTCGCTTCGTAACACGGTGTCATCGAAGTTTTGAAAAAAAGAAAGTTATCTAATTATTGTGAAGAAACAAAGCAAACAAAAACAGTACTTACTATGTTGCTATTATTTCTAATTACAAGCAAAACATTGTGAAAGTTTCTCATAAAAGTTTCAAATGGATTTCTCAGATTCAGACAAAAACATCTCTTCCTTTTTATTACATCCATTGTTCTTCATATGGAGTGTTTTCAATCTTATCCACTGTGAGTGAGCTTCATGTTCACACAGAATCCGAATCTCAGACAATTGGATGATTCAAATGATAACAGGCATTTATTTGTCTTAGTGCCTGTAAAATAACAACATATCAAAATACCTACCAACTCTCTATCTTTACCCCATTTTTTAGTATATCTTACGGACTACCTCCTCTCCACACGTAGACACCCAGGCAGCTCGAAGTCCTATGCTCGTTACAGCAGAATAACACCATCGGAAAACATTCTCTAACCAGTCACTTTGAATAACAACTTTGCAATACAATGGCACTGGTGCCATTAGGTCGGAGGGCGAAAGGAGAGGAAGAGTAAAAGAAAAAAAAAAGGAAGGAATGGTGAGAGAGAAAAAAGGAAAAAGAAAGAAAGAAAAATAAAATAAAAGAGAGAGAGAGAGAGAGAAAGGAGAGAAATTATGAGACAGAAAGAGGGAAAGAAAGACAGAGAGAGAGAAGAGAAGAAAAGAGAAGAGAGAGAGAGAGAGAGAGAGAAAAAAGAGAGAGACAGACGCAGAGAGAAATATAAAGATGGAGGGGAGACTGAGGAAATGAGCAAGCAGAATGAGGAATTTAAAGGTACATAATAAAAAAAAGTGCAGAAAAAAAGCCCCTGGGAATAAAACAGAAAGGAAAGAAAGACATCGTAAAGAAAGACAGACAATCCAGGAGAGAGAGGAGAGGCAAGCGAGGAGGAACAGACGCGGGCAGAGGAAGAGGCCAAAATACAGCGTAGTTTCTCATACAATAATATCCATCTATACCGTAATATTTCCTATGTTACGATCGCGACATATTCTGCTATTCCTTCGTCTTACAACACAGAAGGAGGAAATGGGATAAGAAAAGAGGAGAAGAGGAAAAATGGCAAGGAAGTATAGAGGGAGGGGAAGAATGGGAATAAAATCGAAGGTTTATGAAGCCAATCGTCACGGAAAATATTAAGCAGGAAAAAGATAAGAAAGGATGAATGGGAAAGGTGGAAAATACATCTTGGTCGTTTCAGGAAATAGAATAAGAAAGAATGGCTTAGATATAATTTTTAGATGTTATGGGATTGGAATGATGATTTAAAAAAGTACAAAGAATAGAAGAAAGATAGAGGAAGAGAGAGAAAATATAACGGGCAGCGGAAAAAAAGTACATTAAGTGACATGAAACTCCAGAGAGAGAATGACATGATATGGGAAGATAGTATAGTTTGGAAGGAAAAAATATGTATCTAATGAAAAAGGAAAAAAAAAAAAAAGATGAAAGTATAGATAAGAAGGATAAAAATTAAAAAACGCAAATCAAAGGAAATATCAAAATGAGAAGGTTATATGGTAAGAGAGACTAAATGCACCAAAATATGAACCGAAAGAAAAGGAAATATGAAATGCAAAAGACAACGATAAAATCGTTCCAGAAAGAAGAATTAGAAGAAGAAAAAAAATGGTGTCAGGATATTCAAGCGGAAACCAGAATAGGGAAGCGAAGCAATAAAGCAAGGAAATGTCTCAATCATAACAATAAGAAGAGGAGGAAGAATAAAAACAAGAATAAGAAGAAATATCTGGTCACATGAACCCAGCCCCCCCCACACACACACACACACCATTTCCAAAAGTTAAATAATCCCTTGAACATCGAATTAAAAGTAAAATACTATTACTACTCCGGAATAGAAGGATATAGATATAACTTCTAAACAACAACTACAACAACAGCAACAAAAATACTACTAATACTACTACTGCAACTACTACTAATACTACTATAACTACTTCTAAAACAACAACTACTTCTGCCACGAAAGATAATGATTATAATGATTATAGCACAATAATAATGTTAATGATAATAACGATGATAATAATAATAAACAAAAAGAGAATACAAGAGAGAGAGAGAGATAGAGAGAGAGAGAGAGAGAGAGAGAGAGAGAGAGAGAGAGAGAAAGAGAGAGAGAGAGAAAGAGAGAGAGAGAGAGAGAGAGAGAGAGAGAGAGAGAGAGAGAGAGAGAGAGAGAGAGAGAGAGAGAGAGAGAGAGCGATAGAGCGAGAGAAAGTGAGACAAACTAAGAGAGAGAGAAAGAGAAAGAGACAGAGAGAGAAAGAGAGAAAGAGAGAGAGAGAAAGAGAGAAAGAGAGAAAGAGAGAGAGAGAGAGTGAGAGAGAAAGAGAGAGAAAGAGAGAGAGAGAGAGAGAGAGAGCGAGAGAACAAATCCTCTCCCTGAACCCAAATGCCCCGGTTCGAAGCGATATATTCAGAACTTTACATCAGAGCAGTGAACACGACTTTAGCTCCCGATGACCGTAAATATACTGCTGGAAATCCCCCTTTGAAAAGTGGAATTTAATTTTTGCATATTTCGGAAAGTCTATATCAGTCATTGCTTTACGATATAGCTTTGGGAAGGGAGGGGGAGGGGATGGACGGGGGGAGAGAAGGACGGGGAAGGGGGGGGGGGAGGAGGACGGGGGAAGAGGGGGTCACACGGGAGGAGGAGGAGAAAGAGGGAGAAGTGCTGGGGAAAAGGTGGAGAAGATGGATTTGATGTTGGAGACGTAGAATTCCCTTCGTGTTTTTGGTTCTGTTATTATCATTGCGATCATTATTATAATTATCATTAATGATATTACTGTCATTATTAGAATTTTTATGATTGCCTTTTTACCTTTATTGTGACTATTGTTATCCTTGTTATCCTTATTATCGATATCACTGTTATGAACCCGATTAATTGTCTTATTATTGTGAAATATCTTGACTATTATTATCATTATTACTGTTATTTTCATTTGTATTACTAACATTAGTAATATTATCATTATAAGGATGATAATTATTATCATCATCATTCACATAATTATAATTATTATTTTCATTATTATCATCATCATTATCATTTTTATTATTATTATTGTTATTATTATTCTAACTATTAGTACAATCGTTACTATTATCATTATGATTATTATCATTATTGCTATTACCCTTATCATAGGTATTATTATCATTATCAGTATCATTGGTATTATTATGATCATTATCCGTCATACATATTCAGATATATATAATTGTGCGTTCAACATAACCCCAACACCCTAACAAAAAGCTTCAATCATATTTGTTTGGATAAATTGCATGAAATTCGTAATTGCAGATGAATTTATATGATTTACATCTTTTTTGTATCATTATCATTTCCCCCTAGTAATAGTTTTGAAAGTTGATCATATCCTTTTTTTCAAAATTAAATACCCCAAGCGTAAACTATTATAAATAGCAAAGCAATACACCATGGTATATATCTCTGTGATTAATATGATCCAGGCTTCACACTTTACATGATTGTATGATATCCATTTTTTTAAAAACAGATGTGATGTTCATGGAAGTTCTAGGAATATTGTAATCCTGCTAAAATAAGTGGAAAATTGAATACGGAAATCATGAATTTGAATATTTGATTTATAAATCAATTAGATAGATAGACGAACATAATCATAAATAAACGAATA
>NC_061832.1:3496028-3501028 GCF_019202785.1 Penaeus chinensis
TATTTTCGGGAAAAAAATTAAGGTTACAGTCATGGTCTTACAAATATTACCAAAAGAGTCAACTAAGGCACTTTTAGGGTATGCCCTAATCTCAGATAGAAGACTAAATGCAAAACCACAAGAAGAAGAAGAAATTAAAGAATTCTATAGCGCACTTCAAGGTACTATTGACTCTCTCTCAAACCGTCATAGCAAAGTGTTTATGGGAGAAGGAAACGCAAAGGCTGGCAAATCAAGCACAAACATAGATAAATTTGGATTAGGAGATTGAAATTGAAAACTATCTGAGATTGGGGTATGCCCTAAAGGTACATTATTTATCCCTTTTGATAATATAATAGTAACGCCATAACTGTAAAACAAATAACTTCTCAACGCCTTATTTACACACCATCCAGGACGACTTTACACACTGACCTCATCAGATTGGAAAACAAGAAATTAAATAGATTATATGATGATAAATAAGAAATAGAAAAACGGTGTCTAAATTTTTAAAAACTTCACGTGGGGCTGACGGCACTGGTGACCAACAGTTGTTAGTAATCTATTTCAAAATTAGACGGAAAAAGTTACAACAAACAACTCATACTTTAAGGCTAGACATGACATCAATAGATTCTGACCATAGTTTAAAAATATGAAACCGATTTCAAACTCAATTGGAATGTGAAGAAGAAACAGCACCAAATGAACTCTGGCAGAAAGGTAAGGATTTTTTTTCACCAAACTTCAAGAAGAGAAAATGGATAAAAAACAAACAAACTAGGATATCAACTGAAACTTTAGAAGAAATTGATAAAAAGACGACTTATGAAAGCAAAGAGTTGCAAAAGTGTTACGGAGAAAGATGCCTTGAGAAAGCAAAGTAGAATAGTTCACAAAATGTAAAGAAAAGACAAATTAAATGACATTGAAGGCATTCCTTTCAAATTGGTAAAAGGGGGTGATGAAAGTGTTATTGACTTCTTTCCTAAACTATGCACTGTAATATGGAAGCGGAATGAATGACCCGAGGACTGGGTTACATCAATCTAGATTCCTATACCAAAGAAAGGAGACACATTAGAATGCTGTAATATCAGAACAATTGCTCTAATAGATAGTTGTCGAAAAATCCTCCTGAAAATCATTGCAGGGCGTATGAAATCAGGATTAGAGAATGAATCTGTAGAAAAATAAGCTGGGTTTCGTCCCGGAAAAGGTAATAGAGACCAAATTCTTAATCTAAAGATGTTCATTAAGAAACACAGAGAATAATATGAGAATCCATACCTGCGTTTTATCGATTACAAAAAAGCTTTTGACACATTAATGGGGATATGTGGGTGTGTGTGTGTGTGTATGTATGTATGTATGTATGTATGTATGTATGTATGTATATATATATATAGATAGATAGAAAGATAGATAGATATATGTATATATACATATATAAATATAAATATAAATATATGTATATATATGCATATATATAAATATATATATATATATATATATATATATATATATATATATATATATATAAACATATATATATATATATATATATATATATATATATATATATATATATATATATAAACATGTATATATATATATATATATATATATATATATATATATATATATATATATATATATATATGCATATATATATATATATATATATATATATATATATATATATATATATATATATATATATATATATATATATGTATATATATACATATATTATAAGTGCATAAACTTTCGTATAATTACCTCTAATAAGACGGGGCTACTCCCCCCCACCCACCGGGCTGCAAATACCCGAGATACTCGCCCGGAGACTGCTGCAGTTATAACGCCTCCTCCCCCGTCTCCCTCACGTTGCGCCAATCACTCGCCTCCCTCGCACTCATCCGTCTTTTTGGCTGTCATACTAGAGTGTCTTCATCTCCCTTGCGATATACACATGCAAATGGGTGGACTCGGTGGCTGTGGGCGAGGAAGGGAGGGATGGAGGGAGAGAAAGAAGGAGTGAAGGTGGGAGGGAGGGAGGGAGGGAAGAAGGGAGGGAGGAAGGAAAGAAGGGAGGGAAGGAAGGAGGGATTAAGAGAAGGTGGAAAAAAGGGAGGAAGGAAAGGATGGAGGAAGGAAGGGAGGGAGGGAAGGAAGGAGAGAGGTGGAGGTGTTTGGAGGAGGAGGGAGGCTCCACACTCGTTCGGACGGGAAGGGATAGAGGGAGTATCATGGATACGTGTTAGAATACGTGGGATAGTGTTTGGATACGTGGGGGAGAGTGTAGTTACATGGGAAAGTGTTCGGATGCGTGGAAGTGTGTGTGGATAAGCGGGGGATAGTGTTCGGATGCCTGGAAGAAGGTGTAAATATGTAGGAGAGTGTCCGGATACGTGGGAGAGGCTGTGGGTATATGGAGAGGTGTTCAGATACGTGGCGGAGTGTGTGGATGGTGATGGAGTGTGTGAATAGGTGGAGGAGTGTTTGAATACGTGGTATACATGGATACATGAGAGACTATTCGGATATGTAGGGAAGTGTGTGGATATACGTGTGTATCGACAAAGATATTATTTAGACACTCAGATAAAAATATACGAGAACTTTTACAACTATTATCTTCTAAATGCAGGTTAGAAAACAGTAATGCACACAAATAGAGAGGTAAGCATGGATTAACAGTATTTACAGACACGGATAATTGCAAGAACAAAAAACACAAGCCGACACACACACACGAAGAAGCACACAAACAAAGAGTTATTTAAAAAATCTCATCCATCCACACACAAACACAATCACACACACACACACATCACGCCTAATCACAGCACAACTATACATTTGCATAAACACAACACACACATATCCTCTCGCCTACACACGTACATTCAAACACACCCACGCGCGTCCACACGCACTCATACGCGTCTGTACAAACCCACGAACGACCACGTTCACACACACACACACACACACACACACAAACGCACACACTCACACACACACTCATACCGACTGCCACCCAATCACACATAGCCACACACACACACACACACACACACACACACACACACACACACACACACACACACACACACACATACCGACTCCCACCCAAACACACATATCCACACACACACACATACACGTCCACACACGTCCACACATACACACGTCCACACACGTCCACACAGGTCCACACACACACACACACACACGGTCGCGACCAAACATCAAACAAAACACGACTCTCGAGGCGTCAAAGGCAAGACAAACAGGAACGGCCAACAAAGGTCTAATCAACACCAACTGATATCCGATCCCGCCATTTTCCATCAGGACGCCTACTCCACTCCCCCCCCCCCCCCCCTGGTCTTCACTCCTACTCCCTACTCTCATTTCCCTGGTCCAGCCCTGGTCTCCTCTCCCACTCTCTGGCTCCATCCCGATCTCCACTCCCTCTCCCCCTCCCCTGGCCCCCACCCCGATCCCCACTCCCTCTCCCCCTCCCCTGGCCCCCACCCCGACCTCCACTCCCTCTCCCCCTCCCCTGGCCCCCACCCCGACCTCCACTTCCTCTCCCCCTCCCCTGGCCCCCACCCTGATCTCCACTCCCTCTCCCCCTCCCCTGGCCCCCACCCCGACCTCCACTTCCTCTCCCCCTCCCCTGGCCCCCACCCCGACCTCCACTTCCTCTCCCCCTCCCCTGGCCCCCACCCTGATCTCCACTCCCTCTGCCACTCCCCTGGCCCCCACCCCGATCTCCACTCCCTCTCCCTCTCCCCTGGCCCCCACCCCGACCTCCACTCCCTCTCCCCCTCCCCTGGCCCCCACCCCGATCTCCACTCCCTCTCCCACTCCCCTACCTCCGCTACTCCACGTCCTTTGCATCCCTTCCACACCCTCTTTTAACCCCAGTCCTTCGTCATCCATTCTTCATTATCCCTTTATTACCCCCCCCCCCAAGGTCCCCCACTCCAACCTCTACATCTCCTCCACGCCATCCCCCCTAACACCCCTCCACCCACTACTCCTACACCCACTCCCCACTCCCCACACTCCCTCCATCCTCCATCATTCGCCCTTTACTCCCACACTCCACACACAAGCCCCACTCCCCGCCCACCACCCCTTGTGGAGAAGCGCGAATGGGGAAGGGGCGGGGATGGGAGGGGAGGGGAGGGTAGGATAGGGGGGGAGGGAAAGGGAGGAGAGGCTAGGATAGGAGAGAGAGTGAGATAGAGAGAGAGAAAGAGAGAGAAAGAAAGAGAGAGAGAGAGAGGGGGGGGGGGGAAAGAAAGGAAAGAAAGGAGGACACAAACATACACGGTGAGCACGCACACATAGAGGGAAAAGATAATAAATATATATAGATACAAAGAAAGAATGGCAGAGAAAGAAAGACGGAAACATTGATAGACATATGCATAGATTGATAAATAGAAAGGAAGGAAAGAAAGGAGGACACAAACATACACGGTGAGCACGCACACATAGAGGGAAAAGGGAATAAATATATAGAGAGACAAAGAAAGAATGGCAGAGAAAGAAAGACGGAAAAATTAATAGACATATGCATAGATTAATAAATAGATAGTCAGATAGATGATAGATAGCTACATAAGAGAAAGATAGATGATAGATAGCTAAATAAGAGACAGATAGATGGATTAATAGCAAAAGAAAGGGAGACAGACAGACAAAAAAAGGTAGAGAGTGAGGCAGGCAAATAGAATGACAGAGACACAATGAGAGACATATAAATCGAGTCGTAGAAAGAGAGAGGGAAAGAGAGAGAGAGAGGGAAAAAGAGAAAAATAAAGAGAAAGAGAAAGGAAGAGAGAGAGAGAGAGAGAGAGAGAGAGAGAGAGAGAGAGAGAGAGAGAGAGAGAGAGAGAGAGAGAGAGAGAGAGAGAGAGAGAGAGAAAGAAAGAAAAAGAAAGAGAAAGAGAAAGGAAGGAAGAAAGAAAGAGAGAGAGAGAGAGAGAGAG
>NC_061832.1:3508528-3511028 GCF_019202785.1 Penaeus chinensis
AGAAGGAGGTGGAGGAGGTGGACAAGGAGGAGGGGAATGAGGGGAAGAAGTAAAAAAAGATCGAAAATATGAGAGGAAGGTAAAGGAGGAGGAGGATGGTGGGAAATGGGAGGAGGAAGAAGAAGAGGAGAGAAAAAAAGGAATTAAAGGAGGAGAGAAAATAGAAGAGGGGTAAAAAGGGAGAAGAAAGGAAGGAAGAAGTAAGGAAGAACTTGGGGATGGGGCAAGGGCGATTGAAGGGAAAAAAAGTAATAAAGGGATGGATGGAAGAAAGGTAATCAAGGAAGATATAAAAAGGGGAGAAGTAAGTAAAAGAAGAGAAACAGGCTTAAAAGAAAGAAAGGTAAAGGTAAAGGTAAGGGGAAAGAGATAAATTAAATGAAAGAAGAGAGCGAAGGAAAGGGAGAAGAATAACGGAAGAGGAAGAGGAGAGAAGAAAAGAAGTTCGAAAGAGAAGATCGAGGAAGAGTAAGTGAAAGAGAAGGGAAAAAAAAAGAATAAGAGAAGTACTAGTGAGAGTAGGGGAGTCAGGAGGAAATGAAGGAAACGGATAAGGAGGAATATGAACGGGTTGAAGGAGGTCAAGTGGGCTCTTGGAAGGAGAAGAAGGCTTGAGGGGGATGGGAAAGGAATGAGAAGGAGGGGGACTGTAGAGGGGGAGAAAGGAGGGGAGTAACGGGGAGGAAAAGGGTGGGAAATGTAACGCAAGTAAGGAAGGAGAATGAGAGGCTGTAAGCTATACGTTCATACATACATACATATATAAACACACACACATATATAAATATATATTAAACAAATATATACATATATATATACATATATATATATATATATATATATATATATATATATATATATATATATATATATATATATATATATATATATATATATATTATGACAATAACTTCCCATAAAGTTCTACATATGTACACGTATATATATATATATATATATATATATATATATATATATATATATATATATATATATATATATATATATATATATATGTATATACATATATATATATATATATATATATATATATATATATATATATATATATACATATATATATATATATATATATATATATATGTATATATATATATATATATATATATATATATATATATATATATATATATATATATATATGTTTATATATGTATATATGTATATATGTATAAATATATATATATATATATATATATATATATATATATATATGTTTATATATGTATATATGTATATATGTATATATATATATATATATATATATATATGTATATATATATATATATATATATATATATATGTTTATATATGTATATATGTATATATGTATAAATATATATATATATATATATATATATATATATATATATATATATATGTTTATATATGTATATATGTATATATGTATATATATATATATATATATATATATATATATATATATATATATATATATATATATATATATATATATTTCCATTATGTTTATTTACTTTGTTATTACTATTATTATTATTATTATTATTATTATTACTGTATTACATGTCTCTTGTAATACAGTAGCAGGAGAAACGAAGATGGCAATGATGATGATGGGGATGAGGATGGTGATAGTGATGGTGATGATGATGATGATGATGATGATGATGATGATGGTGATGGTGATGGTGATGGTGATGATGATGATGATGATGATGATGATGATGATGATGATGATGATGATGGTGATGGTGATGGTGATGGCGATGATGATGATGATGATGATTATGATGGTGAGGATGATAATGATGACTTTGATGATGATAGTGATGGTGATGATGGTGATGATTATGATGGAATGATGAGGATAATGATGACGATAGCTATTATATATATATATATATATATATATATATATATATTTTTTTATTATGAGAAGAGTGGGGTTTAACCTTCATCGTGACCTTTTCAATTCCCTAACGTTTGATAGAAACCCTTCAGACACTGTTATATTTTATAAGAAGTATTCAATTCTCTAAACGTCCTACGGAGTTAAACTATGATAAAAACTATGCATATACAGAGCACTAATGGACACGATCATCCTTCTTTGATATCATCTTTATACTGATGGATTACAGTGGCCCGCCAAAGATACCTCCTAATATTCCTCATCCTCCCGATTATATAATATGTTGCTGTGTATTTCGCTTAAGAAAACCAGCGTTATTATCATCAAGAAAACAGTTTCTATATCAATAACACATGGAAGAGTCCATACACCTTCTCTGTAGCAATTCCTTCCCTCCCCCCCTCCCCCCGTATTTACATTGAGGTAAATTCATTAGTTCAAGTTTTCTGCTGCACTAACATCTAACGTCATTAGTGGCGGTGCAGAGGCAAGTCCATGGCTGCATTAAGTGAGGATTTCATGGCAAGACCGCTGATCTGCTGGTGTATCTCGCTTGGAAACTCAAACGACCTGAAGTTTAAGCGG
>NC_061832.1:3516028-3518528 GCF_019202785.1 Penaeus chinensis
GATAATGTCAATAACTATAATAATGATAATATAACAATAATAATGATGATACCCAAAAAAGTTTAATGATTATCTTTCTAACAGTGATGAAAATAATGGTATTAGTAACTTCAGTTACTATTACCATAATTAAAAGTAATGATAATACTGATATCGATAATATCAATAATAATGGGAATAATTATAATAATAAGAAGAACACTAATAATATTAATAATATTTTTTTTCTATCAGAAATAATCATAGAAATTATAATAATAATTACTGTTATAGAAATAAAAATGATTGGTTATTGTCATTATCATGTTATTATCAATAATTATGAGTTTTCCTGATAATAATTATTATAATGATTATGATGATAGTAATAATAACGATAATGAGGATAATCATATTAACAACAACAAAATTGATAATAATCATAATAATGATAAATGTAATGAGGATATTATAGTTGATGATAATGATAATTATAATGATAATATTCACAATAAACATGATGATATTAATAATGATAATGGTGGTGATAATAATAATAATAATAATGATAATAATAATAATGATGATAATGGTAGTGATAAAAAAAAAATAATAATAATGATAATAATAATAATGATAATGATAGTGGTGGTGATAATAATAATAATAATAATAATAATAATAATAATAATAATAATAATAATAATAATAATAAAAACAACAATAACAACAACAACAACAATTATAATAATAATAATAATAATAATAAAATTTCATGTGAGAAATTACCCCCCCCACACACACACACACTGTATGTATGTGTGGCTGTGCACCATATTGCCTAATTATGATAGTACCATTCTAACTTTATTATTATCAGTATCACTGTGTTGTCTTCATTAATGTTATTATTGTTGTTTTCGTTTTTTATCATAATTGTTGTTGTTGTTGTTATAATTATCTTTATTTTTTATGATTATTAGAATTATCATAATTTTATATTATTTTCATTACATTGAATTTGGGAAGGGAAGAGGAAGGAGCGAAGAAAGGAGGGAGCGGGACGAAAAGAGAAGAAAGGGGCTTAAAGAAAGAAAGAGAGAAAAAAAAAAATTAGGAAGGGGAAAAAAACAGCAGACTTAAAGAGGAAAATGAGATTGATAAGGGGAAGGGAAGAGGGGACTCGGGGGAAAGAAAGGGGCATAGGAGAGGGAGGAAAAAGGGAAGGAATTAGCGAAGGAAGCGAGGGAGTTTAAGGAAGAAGAAGAGGGAAGTGGAAGGAGGCAGATCCAGGGCTTAAAGGAGGAGGAAAGGAGCGAATCTAAAGAAGATTTAGGAGTAAGCGGGGAGACAGGGAAAGGAAGAGAGAAATTAAAAAGGGAAAGGGGAGACGAAAGAGAGAAATATGAAGGTGATAGAGGAAGAAAGGAGTTCCTTAATTAGTCTTTGTTTTATGTTCCAGAATATTCTCCGGAAGGAGCTATAATGATAATGTGATGTTAATATTATGATACTAATATGGGTAATGATTTATTGATATTATGATACTAATATGGGTAATGATATATTAATATTAATTATTATAATAATGAAAACAATGAGAATAATAAGAATAACAAGCTATCAATAACAATGATACTTATTACAATAACGATAATGATAAAGAATGTATGCTAATAATCATAATGATAGTTAGAATTTTTACTATTATATTCATAGTGATAATAACAATGATTGTAATAATGATAACGATTATAATTATTATAATAATAATTAAGATGATGATAAACATGATAATAATGATGAAATGATAATTATAATAATAATGATGATATAATGATAATGGTGCTGACAATAAATATCATGATAACGAATATTTGATAATAATATTTAATAATAATGATGACAAAAACAACCAGCAACAAACAACACCAACAACAACACTAATAACAATAATATTAATGACAATAATAACAAGGATAATAATAATAATGATAATGATGATGATGATAGTAATAATAATCACAAAGGCAACCCACCGCAGCACGAGAAGCATCAGTGAGCCAGCTAATAACCCAGCGGTCTGTCACCACACAAGATGAAAAGCCTCTCTCTCTCTGACCTACCTGGCTTGACCTTTTATACTCGTGGCTTCCCGCGCTTGGTGAAATTTCACCCATAATGCAGTTGATTTGATTTATTAAATAGTGTGTGGTGAGTTTAAAATAAGCTTAAAAACACATAAAATATAAAAGAATAATAACAAAAATGGATACATAAAAGAGTGAAAGAAGGAATCCGTGAGGGAAAACGGGAAAACACGAATTGAAAAACGAGTGAAAAACAAATCTAAGGTGAATTAGTCGAAGGCAAGCATAAGGCAGGGTAAGTATGGACATAAGGTAAGTAGTGTACAAGTAGTGTTACGTGCAATAGAAATAGTGTAGATGTAGATGTAGATCACGGACCAATGAGATAGCTAAGTCAAAGGGTATAAAAAACAGGTTTATTCTTGTATAAA
>NC_061832.1:3526028-3537213 GCF_019202785.1 Penaeus chinensis
AGGTCCTGAAAGGGGTTAAAGGAAGGAGGGGGGGAGGAGGTGAGGGGAAGAGGGGAAGAGGGGAAGGGGAAGAGGGGAAGTGGGGAAGAGGGGAAGGGACAGACGAAGAAGGGGATATTGAGGGTGGAAGGTGGAGGGGACGGCGGAATGGAAGCAGGGAGGAAGAAGGAGTGGGAGGAAGGAGCAACGGGGAGTGAGAAGGGGGGGAAGGGAAACAAGGTGAAGGGGGGAAAAAAAAGGAGAGAAGAAGCGGAGGAAAGGGGGAGGGAGAGGAAGGAGAAGGGGAGGAGAAGAAGAGAAAAAGGGGGGGAAGGAGGGAAACGAAGGGAGTGGGAAGAAAGAAAGGAAGCAGGAGGAAAAAGGGGAAGGGAATGAGCAAGGAGGGAAAGGGGAAGAGGGGGAAAGGGAAGGAAGGAAGAAAAGGGGAGGAAACAAGGGAAGGGGGGGAAAGGGAAGGGGGGGAGGGGAAAAGGGTGGGGAAAGGGGGGGGGGAAGCATGGGGTAAAAGGGGGGAAGGGAAACGAAGGGGGGTGGGAAAAAGGAAGGAACAGGGGGGAAAAGGGAGGGGGGAGGGGGCGAGGGGGGGGTTAGGGAGAAAAAATAAAAAAGGGAAAAGAATAATAGGGAAAAAGGGGAAGGGGAAATGTAATTAGGGAAATTAAAGAAGGGGGAGGAAAAGGGGGATTAGATGGATAATAGAGAGAAGGGGGAAAAGGAAAAAGAAAAGTGAAAGGAAATAAGATAAGGGGAAAAAAAATGGGGAGGAGGGAAAACAAAAAAAGGGAAATACAAAAAAACAAAAAAAAGATAAGAGAGAAAAAATGCGAGAAGGTATGAGAAAAAAATAAAAAAAGGGGAAAAAAAGAGAAGAGGGAGGGGTCAGAGGGGAAGTCAAGAGAGAAAAGAGAAAAGGGAAAAAAGAAAACGAAGGAAGTAGAAAGAATTAAAAGAAAGAAAAAGAAATAGATAAATAGATAGATAGAAGGGGAAAGAATAAGCAAACAGAAAGGGGATAAGGGAGAGAAAAAAAGAACGAGTCGACAAGAGAGAGAGAGAGAGACAGAGAGAGAGAGAGAGGGAAGAGGAGAGAGAGAGAGGGAAGGAAGGGAAAGAAAGAAAGGAGAGAGAGAAAAAAGGAGCAAAAAGAAGAGAAAGGAGAGAAAAGAGAGAGGAGGAAAGAGAGAGAGAGAGAGAGGGGAGAAGAGAGGGAGAGGGATAGAATAGAAGAGAGAAGGAGAGGGGGACGGAGAGAGAAGAGAGACTGAGAGAGGAGAGAGAGTAAAGATAGACAAACAGACAGAGATCTACGTGAGAGTGAAAGATAGACAAACAAGACAGAGATATCGGAGAGAAAGAGAGTAGCGAGTCACGAGAGAGTGAGGAGAGAGGAGTAGTGAGAGGAGAGAGAGAGAGAAGAGAGGAGAGAGAAGAAGAGAAGAGAGAGAGAGAGAGAGAGAGAGAGAGAAGAGAGGAGAGAAAGATAGGCAAACAGACAGAGATACGAGAGAAAAGAGAGAGCAGTCGACAGAGAGAGAGAGAGAAGCGAGAGAGAGAGAGAGAGAGAAGAGAGAGAGAGAGAAGATAGCAAACATCAGAGATAAGGAAGAAAGAGAGAGCGAGTCGACACAGAGAGAGAGAGAGAGAAGGAGAGAGAGAGAGAGGAGAAGAGAGAGAGAGAGAGAGAGAGAGAGAAGAGAGAGAGAGAAGAGAGTCGCCGAGAAAGAAAAAGACAAAGACAAACAAGAGAGAGAAGAGAGAGGAGAGAGAGAGGAGAGAGAGAGAGAGAGAGAAGAGAGAGAGAGAGGGAAAGACACAACACACAACAGAAAGGCTCTCACCCTCCCCCCGGCCCCTACCCCCCCTCCCCCCTACCCCGCCCCCCCCAGCCCCTCGTCCGAGAGCGATAAGGCGGGAGCACCATAAGCAGCTGAGGCAGTTACGGACAAGATAAACAGGGAGACATAAGACGTAGGAGGTGCTGACTGCTTGTCCCCGAAAGGAGGAGGAGAAGGAGGGAAGGAGGAGAAGGAGGAAGAATAGGAAATAGAGGGAGAGGAAGAATGAAGAGGAGAGGAGAAGGAGGAGGAAGAGGAATAGAGGGGAGGAAGAAAGAGAGGAGAGGAGAAGGAGGGGAAAGAGGAATAGATGGGAGGAGGAGGAAAGACGAGGCGGGTGAAGGAGGAAGGAGGAGGAGGAGGAGGAGGAAGAAGAGGAAGAGGAATATTAGGGGGGAGGAGAGAGGTGGGAAAAGAGAGGGGGGTTAATGAGGAGGAGGACAGGGAGGAGGAGGAAAGAGTAGGGGGAGGAGGAGAGACAGAGGTGACAGGAGAGAAGGAGAGGAGGAGGAAGAGGAAGGAGAGCAGCGGGAGGAGGAAAAGGAGATGAGGAGGAGAAGGAGGAGGAGAGGAGAGGGAGGAGATGAAGATGATTAGAGATGGAGGAGGAGATGAGGAAAGGTAGGAAGAGGAAGGGGTAAGAAGTCTAGGAAGGAGAGAAGGGGTGGATTTTTGAAAGGAAAAAGAGGGAATAGAGGGAGAAGGGGGGAAAGGAGGGAGGAAGAGAGGGAGAAGGACAAGGAGGAAAGAGATAAGGAGGAGGAAGAGGAAAAAGGAAAAGAGGAAGAGAAGGGAGGAGGAGAAAGGGGAGAGGGAGAAAGAAAAAGAAGAGGAGGAAGAAGCGAGGTAGCTGGGCACAGACCCCCGCGGAGTGTGGGAATAATCGAAAGTTAGAGGAGAAGAAGGGAAGGGTAAGAGGGGATGTTAAGGAGGGGAAGGAGAGAGTGGTGACGAGGGAGAAAACATTAATTTTGGAGGGTTACAGTCAATGCAATTAGGGTTTAACACTCAACCTTTATCTATTTTACATTTATGATTATTTATGTGCAGGTGTGTATGCATTTTGCGTTTTTAATATCATAAATAGTAAGTGTATATATATATATATATATATATATTATATATTATTATATATATAGATATATATATATATATAATTTAATATATATAATATATATATATAGTATATATATATATATATATATAATTAAACATATATATATATATATATCAAGAGAGAGAGAGAGAAGACGAGAGACGTTGAGAGAGAGAGTAGAAAGAAGAGAGAGAGATGAAGGAGAGAGAACAGAGAGACAGAGAATAATTAGCGAGAAAAGAGAGAGAGAGAGAGATGAGAGAAGAGAGAGAGATGAGAGAGAGAGAGAGAGGGGGGGAAGGGAGCGAGGAAACAGAGAGGACGAATAATAATATAGAGAGAATGGGAGAGAGAGACGAGAGGGGAAAACTGAGAAGAGAGATGATTGAGAGAGAGATGAGGAGAGAGACGAGGAGAGTGAGACGCGAGAGATTGATGAGAGAGAGAGAGAGAGAGAGAGAGAGAGAATAGGCGCGGGACAGGGGACAGGCAGGTGACACCACTTGATTAAGTACTTGAACGAGAATATATAGACAAGCCGCAGAAGCGAAATGAGCGTGATTTTAATGTGCCTCGGAGTAATTAAGGTAAGGAGTGTTGTCCCAGATGGTCATTCCAGTGTGGAAGGATGTGATATTACAGTGACTGAGGAAAAAAAAAAAAGGATGAGAGAGCTTGAAGAGCAGAGAGAGGGGGAGGAGGGGCAGGTGACAGGAAGGAGAGGGAAGGGAAGGAAGAGAGAGAGAGATACGAGAGAGCTGAGAGGACAGGACAGGACGACGAGAGAGAGCAGGGGGCGGGGGTCTTAGAGAGAAGGAGAGAGAGAGAGAGAGAGACGACGAGAAAAAGAGATGAGAGAAGAAGAGAGAGAGGAGAGAATGAGAGAGGGGGATAGATCGATAGATAGAATCGAGAGAGATAAGAGAGAGAGAGATGAGAGAGAGGAGGAAGCTAGGTAAACCGAGGTGCAGAGGGAGGAGGAAAAGTCTTTAACCTAAAGAAAAATAAAAGAGACAACAAAAAAAAAAAAAAAAAACACACTTAAGGAATAGAAGCGCTTACATTTACCATGAAAAAAGACAGCTTAGGATCCAGCACGGGGAACATTTCTCAGCCGGGATGGAATTAGACACATGTGTAATGACAGAAATGAAATATCTCACAGGGAAAATTGCACGCATCGATATTGCGCGCTGTCTGGAAAAGAGAGCAGATGAGCGAGGCAGAGAGAGAGGTGATGGAGAGAAATAAAAAAAATGTAAAAGGAAACTTGATGAAAATTATACGCTGAGGAAAATTATGTAGAATTGGATATCTAACGGAAATTGGAAATATTACTACAGCAGGATACATTTATGTCAAGACAGCTATTTTACAGGGTAAAAAACATACTGCTGTAAAAGAACTTTTAATATGTTTCCATACCCCACTGTGTTTGTTTCACGTATAATAATGTGTGCGTACATATTGTAGAAGGGTAGGAAAACAGGGCAGACAGACGACAGATGATAGGTAGTAGTTAGACCCAAAACACAACCCCACACACACACCACACACCCCATATCTATATATAATAATATATATTTATTATTTTTTATATATAATATATACCTATATTTAATATATATATATATATATATAAATTAAATTTTATTTTCTTTTATTATATTTTATATATAATATATAATTTAAAACCCTTTTTAAATTTTTTATATTATATATATATATATATATATTATATATATATATTTTTAACACCCAACATCTTATATTATTAATTTTTTCTTTCTATCTATCTATATATATATATACACACACACGCCCCCCACCCCCACAACACACCCCCACACACACAAAAAAACACCCACAAAAAAACACACCAAACAAACACACCCCACCCCACACACACACAAAAACGCAGCACACACACACACACTTTTTTTTTACTTTTAATGATAGTTATTTATTTTTTTTATTTTGTTTAAAAATACAAAAAAAAAAAAAACAAAACTAACCCCCCAAAAAAGGGGGACTCATTTCACTGAATAACATAGAAATTTAAAGGGTTTTAGGCTTTCCCTCATGTAAGATTCCCGTTAAAAAAAGGGCTCCTAATTAAAATTTGCCCCCACCTACAAGGCCCCCTACTTTCAGCATTTTTGGGGTACATTTTTTCCCCCCATTTTATTCACCTTTTTTAGCTTAAAAAAAGCAAAAGAATTTTTTTTTCCTGTATCCCCTTTTGCATGATTTAAAAAAGGAATGCTTTAGTAAATACATAAGTATTTGGGGGGTCCCCCCCCGTAAATTTTTTTGAAAAAAATGTTTTTCCCCGAAAATACAGCAAACCGGGAGAAAACAATTTTCCCCCGATAAGAAGGATAATTTATATCACGGGAAAATCTTGGATATATTTTTATTTCTCTTTCTACTCACTTTGCATCCATTTTGCCCTCGTCAATCATCTTTTTGTTATGTTTTATTAAAGAAAAAGTTATTTTTTTCTTTCTATTATTAAAAATTTTTTTGTTATTTTGTTATTATAAAAGTTATTATTTACTATTATTAAAATTTATTGTTATTAAAGTTTTTATGAAAAGTTAAATTATTAAATTATTATTAAAAGTTATTATGATTTTAATTATCTTTAAAAATTAATTATTATTAAGATTTTTTATAAAAAAATTTTTTAAAATCTAATTATTATTTTCCCTTTTTTTTTTTTTTTTTTTTCCCCACTTAAATTTCTGTTTAAATAAAAGGAAAAATGGGGGGGGGGCCCGGGGGGGGGGGGGGGGGGCCATCATGTGCTTAATCCAAGAACAAACTAGGCAAACAGTATCTTTCCGTTTCCCTGGGCCATAAACCCTTTTTTGTTTTCCCGTTCAATAAAGGGTTTTTTGCGCTTTCGCCTGAAATGAGTTCATTTTGATTTAAAGGTTTGTTTTAGTTTTCCCTTTTTTTTAAAAAGGGGTCATTTGTCGCTTCAAAATAGCTCCCTTCCCCTCTCCGCAAAAAAAAGGGAAATTAAATTTGATTAAAATTTCAAAAAAAGTGATAATAAAATTTAAAAAAAAAACATAAACATCATTTTTAAATTTTTAAGGTTATTATCATTATTATTATTAACGTTATTTTTAATTATATTATTTTATTATTAAAATTTAAAAAAAGTGTAGTAGTAGTAGAAATTTTTGACAGTAATAATGAAAAGATAAGGGAAAATAATAAGAATATATTAAAATAACAAAAACAAAAAAATAACAATGATAAAGATGATGATGATGATATGAAAATTGACAAGGGAAATAATAATAAAAATAATAATAATAATAATAGTAATAAAAATTTAAAAATTTAATAAAAAAAATAATAATAATAAAAAAAAATAATAATAAAAATAATAAAGAACAAATCCACCGTAATCAAGTTTCTTTCCTTTAAAAACTAAACTTGATCTTTGAGTGACACACTTCATTAAAACTAAAAGGGGATTTAACAATATTCTTTGCTTACATTAAAAAAAATAGAAAGTAAATAAGGTTTATTCAGGTGTATATTTTAAACCGTTTGGGGTTTTGGGCCCCGTGGGCCCGTTTTGGCCAAATTTGGGCATTCGGCCCAAAAGTCCCCTTAGTCCGAATTTGATCATCCGGTGTTGATTGGCCCCCCCTATGGGTTACACATATTAAAAACTTAACACAACACACAGATACACAAACAAAACACACCACACATACACACCAAAACAAAATATTTATATATTTTAAATTATATAAAAATATAATTAAAATATAAATTATTTTTTGTGTGTGTGTTTTGTGTGGTGTTGTATGTATATTATGTGTGTATGTATGTATTATTTGTGTGTGTATGTATGTGTTTTGTGTGTTTACGTGCATGAGACGTATTTGGGCCCTAACATATATTCAATCTTTATAAAATTTTCTTTCCCCCTTTTTTCACCCCGAAAAAAAAAAAGAAAAATCTACCCCCACCCCTATTTATCCCAAAAACCCAAAAATTTGGTCGGGGGCCCCCGGGGAAAATATTTTCCCTTTCCCCAGCGCTACAAATTTTTAATTCCAAAGGGAGGGGAAAAAGATTGTAAGGCAAAAGCAAACAACCCAAAAACCCGTGTTTGGATTTCCCGTTTTTCAGCTGAGCCCCTGTGTGTATTTACATGTGCGCTTTGCTTGTACTTGGGGTAAAGCACCCTGTTGGCTGGATGCCCCGTTTATTTACTTACTCCGTTTGGGTTTTTGTTTTGTTGGGGTTTTTGTGGTAATTATTTTTTCTTCGGGTGTTTATTATTTTTTTTGTTTGAGGTTTTGCAAAAGAGTCTTGTTCATTTTGTGGGGGTTGCTTGTTTGGGTTTTTTTTAAAAAAAATTAAAAACCTTCCCCAAATTTTTTCGATTTCATTTTCTTAATGATTTTTGTTTTTAAATTGCGTGGTTTAAAAAATTTTTTTAAAAATTTTTGTCATAGATGGCTATTTTCCCCTTTTTTTTTTTTTTCTCCTTCCTCTAGTTCTTTTCCCTTCTATCTTGCCTCTTATAATCTCTCTCCCGTTTCCTCCATATTTATGCCTCCTCCCCTCATTTCTCCTTTTATCATCTAGGTCCTCCTCTTTCTTTTATTTCTCCTCCTCGTCCTTTCTCATCTTCCCCCCCTTCTTTTCCCCGCTTTTTATTTTCTTAGTCATCTCCCCCCCTCCTTTCATCCTCCACCTCTTTCTCTTTCACCCTCTTCCTCCTCTTCACATTCCACCTCCTCCCTCTTACTTAGTCTCTTTCTCTTTCTTAGTCCACCGCACCTTATGCCTCCTCCTCCCCCTCCTCTTCTAAATTCCTCCGTCATCCTTCTTCCTTAGTCCCTGCTCCTCCTTCCTTATTCGAAACACCCTCTCTTTCGGACTCTTCCTTTTCTTCGCATCTCCTTTACCCTCGCCTTCGGCTTCTTCCCAATATCCTCCTCCGTCTTACACTTGTCTCACCTGTTTTTCGGCCTTCCTTCCCCTCGCTTGCTTTCTTTCTTCTTCTCTCTCTCTCTCTCTCCTCTCTCTCTCTCTCGCTCCCTCTCTCTCTCTCTCTCTCTCTCTCACTTTTCTTTCCTCTCTCTTCTCTCTCTCTCTCTCTCTCTCTCTCTCTCTCTCTCGCTCTCTTCTCTCTCTCTCTTTCCTCTCTCTCTCTTTCTTTCTCATCTCTCTCTCTCTCTCCTCACTCTCCGCTCTCTATCTCTCTCTCTCACTCTCTAACACTTCCCCTCCGTCCTCCCCTCCATCCACCTTCCTCTATCTGCGTGTCCACCTCCTCTTACATCCCTCTTCCTTTTTCTTCATCTAATTTCCTTCTACTTTCACTCGCTTCCACTTTCCTCTTTACACCTCCCTTTTCTCTTCTCCCACTTTTCTCTTCCCTCCTCTTCTTGTCTTCCCAACCCTCCCCTTTCAATTCGCCATGCTTTTCTCTCCTCTTCCAGCGCCACCTCCTCTCCACCTATTATTTTCCTCTTTTCCACTTTTCCATCTCCTTCTATCTCCCTCTTCATTCATCCTTTCTCTTTCCTCTTTTTCCCCCACTCTATCTCCCTGTTCACTTTCCTTCCCCTTTTCCTTCTTCTTCCACCCACTCTTCCTCCCTCTCTACATCCCTATCCCCCTTCGCCTCCCCCCTCACTTCCTCTCTCCTACTCTTTCCCGCTCCCACTCCTTTCCCACGCCCTTTCTCATTCCCTCCTCTGCCTCCCAATCTCCCTCCCTCTCTACATTATCCTTACATCCACCCTTCATTCCACGCGCTCCTTCCCTCTCCCTATCCCACCCCCCTCTCCTTTTTCACCCTCGCCTCTTTCAAAGAACAAGACAAGAACAAAGCTCCTCAGTACTCAGTTACCTCTCACGACATTACTAACTATCTATAGCTTCTGAGAGAATGAATACTATTCTTCTCACAAATCTCGGATCTGAATGAAAAGCACAAAAGGTTTGCGCTGGTCAGAGAAGTGCGCTGTGTTTTGATGTTTTCACCTTGGAACGGAACTCTTGATGGGCATTCCTGGGTAGTCCCAGATATTGGTGGCTCTTCTCATCTCTCTTGCTCTCCTCTCGGTCTATTATTCTGTCTGAGTCTGTACCTCTCTCTCTCTCTCTCTCTCTCTCTCTCTCTCTTCTTCTCTTTATCTTCTCTCTCTCTCTCTCTCTCTTCTCTCTTCTCTCTCTCTCTCTCTCTTCTCTTCTCATCTTCCAATCTCTCTCTCTCTCTCTCTCTTCTCTTCTCTCTCTCTATGTATGCTTCTCTCTTCTGTTTCTCTTTCTTTCTTCTTTCTTTCTTTCTTTGATTTGTATGTCTGCTTACTTTCTTAGTTGCCGATTCTCTCTCTCTATCTCTCTCTCTCTCTCTCTCTCTTCTTCTCTCTCTCTCTCTCTCTCTCTCCTCTCACCTCTCTTTCTCTTTCTTCTCTCTCTCTCTCCTTCTCTTTCTCTCTATTTCACTCTTCTCCTCTCTCTCACTCTCTCTCTCTCCTCTCTCCTCTCGCTAACTGTCTCTCTCTCTCTCTCTCTTCTCTCTCTTCTGTAGAAGCGTACATCTCTTCTGTTTCTCTTTCTTCCTTCTTTCTTTCTTTCTTTTGTTTTGTATGTCTGTTACTTCGTGCGATGCTCTCTCTCTCTCTCTCCTCTCTCTCTCTTCTCTCTCTCTCTCTCCTCTCTCTCTCTCTCTCTCCCTCTCTCTCTCTTTTTCTCTCTCTCTCTCTCTCTCTCATCTCTCTCCCTTTCTCTCTCTCTCTCTCTCTTCTCTCTCTCTCTCTCTCTCTCTCTCTCTCTCTCTCTCTCTCTCTCTCTCTCTCTCTCTCTCTCCCCCCCCCCTCTCTCTATCTCTATCTCTATCTCTCTGTCGGTCTCTCTGCCGGTTGGTCGGTCTGTCTGTTCTGTCTTGTTTTTGCCTCTCTATCTATCTGTCTATTTCATTTCCCCTGTCTCTCAGGTCTTTATCCTCCTCCCCCCTCTCTCTCCCTACTGTCTGTCTCCCCCCCTCTCAATTCTCTTTCTTTTCTCTCTATCTCTCTCTTCTCTTTCTCTACTCGTTCCCTCTCTCCATTCCTCTTTCTCTCTCTTTAACTGTCTCTTCTTATTTATTGCTGGATTTGCTTCTCTCTCTCTCTCTCTCTCTCACTATCTCCTATCTCTCTCTCTCTCTCTCTCTCTCTCTCTCTATGCTCTCTCTCTCTTCCTCACCTCCTCAGTTATATTCCTTTTACAAAATTCATGTCACGATCCAATCTTATTCCAATTTACCGCCTTCCCCCCCGCCTTTCTGTCATTTCCTTTTGTTCCAATGTGACATCGATGGGCGTGACCTTTGACCTTTCTTTTGGCTATAGCTCTCGTTCCTCGCGTTGCTGCAACTGCTGTTTATCGACTCACTTTCGAAACGTTCAAACGGTCTATCTGGTCTGCCTCTCTGTTATATATGAACAATATATCTTACACACACACCAATATGTGTGTGTGTATGTGTGTGTACATATACATAATATAAGCAAATATATATATGTTTTATAAACATTTATAAATCGATAGATAAACTATACATATCATAATTAACATAGATAAATAGATAGATAAATAAATACTTACATATATAGAAATATATTATATACTAGATATATATTATTTATATACATATATATACATATTTAAATATAATATACTATATAACTATATATATAATCTATATATAAATATATATATATCATCAATATATATTTATACACTAATATATCTATATATCTATATATAGATATATGCTGTTCTGATATATATATATTATATAATATATCTCCTTATATTTATATATATATATTATATATATATACTGCAATCATTATCTATCTATCTGTTACATATGTATATAATATATATCTATATATATATATATATATATATACATACATATATATTTATTTATATATATATACTTTTATATATATTATATAGATATCATGTCTATATATGTATATATATTTATAGTATATATTATATATATATATACTTTTTATGTAAATATATATTATCATTATATATATATCTTATATTAATATATCATTATGTATGTATATATGCTATTTATGTTATGTATCTATCTATCTTCTATCTATCTATCTATCTATATAATATATATATATATATATATATTATATATATATTTATTATATATGCATGTGCGTGTATTATATATATTTATATATATTTA
>NC_061832.1:3554813-3557313 GCF_019202785.1 Penaeus chinensis
AAGGGAAGAAAGACGGATGGAAAGAGTAAGAGGAGAAAAAAAGAGGAAAAAGAGAAAGAGAGAGAGAAAGAGAGAGAGAGAGAGCGAGAGAGAGAGAATTAAGTTAAGTTTAAGTTTAATTTGGTTCCATTTGTTACAATGGATATTCTTGATTTGACATAGTGTCTGATTTATTTTTTTTCTTTCTAAGTTATCCCCTGTGTGCAAGGAATGGCCGGGGTTACCATCCACTGGCGGCGAGGGATTTTGAACGCAGGTCAGCGAGATTGCTAGACGAGTTCGCTACCGCTGCACCACACAGCACACAAAGAGAGAGAAAGAGAGAGAGAGAGAGAGAGAGAGAGAGAGAGAGAGAGAGAGAGAGAGAGAGATAATGACACAAACAACACATACAGATAGAGAGGGAAAAAAAAGGGACAGATGCGAAAGTCAAACTCTCGCCATTTATCCAACAAGCCCCGCGGATTTAACATCAAGATGGGTGCTGTCTCTTACCTCTCCCTCTCCCCCTTCTTTACCCTCCCTCCCCCCCCTTTGCCTTTCGTCTCCCCCTCCCCACTTTACCTTCCCTCTTCCCCTCCCCCCTCTTTACCTCCCCCCCCTTTTGCCTTTCCTCTCCCCCATCCCCCTTTACTTTCCTTCTTCCCCCCAATCCACCCATGCCCCTTTCATCGTCCTACGAGTTCAAATTCGACTAGACTTCTTTCATCCCCCCCCCCCTACAAGTCCCTCTCCTTCCCCTCTCCAGGTTCCTCTCTTTCCCGTCTCCTTATTCATCCCTCTCCAAGTCCCTCTTTCTTCCTATCCTATTCCCCCTGCTATCCCCTGTCTCAGCCCCCCCTCAGTCCCTCTCACAGTCCCCTTCCCCCTCTCCCCCAGCTACCATGCCCCTCGTCATCCCACGTTTCAGAACAATGACCTAAAAAAGAAAAAAGAAAAAAAAAAAAAGAAAGAAAAAAAGAAAAGAAAAAAGGTCAACCCACACTGACCAGTCGTGGGACGTCGTTGACTGATGGGAATCCTTTTCCTCCTCCTCCTCCTCTTTCACCTCTTCTTTCGCTTCCTCCTCTCTCTCCTCCTCCTCTTCTTTTGCTTCCTCCTTCTTTGCCTCCTCTCTCTCCTCCTCCTCCTCCTCTTCTTTATCTTCCGGCTCCTCCTTCTTCTCTTCCTCGGTTTTTCGTATTCTCTATTTTTCTTTTTTATCATCCCGTTTCTTCTTATTTTTTTAAATCTTCCTTAAAAGAAAAAAAAAAAAAAAAAAAAAAAAAAACTCATTCTTTCCTTTTTTTCTCCCTCTTCGCCTCTTTCTGTTATTTCTCCTTCTTCACTTATCCTCTTCTCTTTATATTATCATATTTTCTTCCCACTCTTATTCTCTTATTTTCTATCCCATCCTTCTCATCTTTTCCCCTTCTTTATCTTTTCCTCCCACTCTCATCTTCCTTTTCTACCCCTTCCTACTCTTCCTCTTTTTCTGTCCTTCCTCCTTTATCCCTTACGTTTCCCCTTCCCTTTGTCCCCGCGTCTTGTATCTATAACACCGTTCTTGTGTGTCATTTCTCCAGCACAGGTAGTGGGATCTGTCCGCCAAGCCCGACACGGAACACAGGTAGAAGGATTTTACGAAGTCGACGAGGTTCAGCTTTTCCTTTTTCTGTTTTCTTTTTCAAAGGAGTGGGCGGGGTTTAGTCTTTAAAGATATTCAAGTTTATTGTTGCAAAAATTGCAGACTTTGCGTTCCCTCGGTTCCTCTTTGTGTTGCAGGTCAAGAGACAAAGGGTCTTTAGGAAATCATTTATTTTGACAAATTTTATTCGGGATTTTAAACAGGCTCATAAGAATGGCAGAAAACTATAATAATGATAGTGATAGCAATAGGGAAATAGTAATAAAGATAATAAATATGATATTAATAATAATAATGGTAATTATAACCATAATGAAAATAATAATAATGATGATATTGATAATAATAATAATAATAATAATAATAATAATAATAATAATAATAATAATTTTAATGATAATAATAACAATAATATTGATAACAATAATGACAATGGTAATAATAATAACAACAACAACTACAATAATGATGATGATAATAGTAATGATAACAATTATAATAACAATAATAATAACACAAATAATAATCATAATAATAATAATAATAAAAATACAAATGATAATAATCATTATAATTGTTATTATAATTATAATCATAATGATGATAATGATAATAATGATAAATGATGGAAACATTAATGATGATAATGATACTGATGATAGGAGTAATGATAACATCAATAGCAAAGATAACAGTAATGCAAATGCTACTGTTACAACCACCAACTCTTCCACTACTATTGCCAAATTAATATAATAATGCAACGATAATATAAGAAAAAAAAAAATGTGACGATAATTCACATTTCTAACTGTGGCCGCTTTCCTCTTCATACATATACATATTTACGACGCATGACAGCCCCCTCCCCTC
>NC_061832.1:3579813-3587313 GCF_019202785.1 Penaeus chinensis
AATTGGGAACATATGGAATTAATGTTGTCAAATGATACATATGAGGTTTGCTGTACATACAAAGGACATGTAAGGATGCATTCATTATAGAATGGAACTAATCAATCGACTCTCAAGAGAGAGAGAAAGAGAGAGAGAGAGAGAGAGAGAGAGAGAGAGAGAGAGAGAGAGAGAGAGAGAGAGAGAGAGAGAGAGAGAGAGAGAGAGAGAGATTAAGAAAGAAAGAGAGAGAAAAGACCGATCGATCGACCGACCAACCACCAGACAGACAGACAAACAGACAAACAAGCACACAAACTAACAAACTGACACAACAGCAAAGAAAAATAGGAAAAGACTACGGCTAAACAAGCATACCACCCTGCAATTTTGGATACACATTCCGCTAACATTGTTTTCATGATTCATTAACTGATGCACTTCATCAGACCCAATAAGAGACAGAAAAAAGATACTCGGGTTGTCCTCTGATTACAAAGAATGGAATCCTTCTGTTATTACACCAGCAAATAGATGATGCAAATGAGGCTGTAAAAGTTAATTCTTTTGTTTATAATGATCGTTAATATTAGTAGGCCTTGTAATCATGTTTATGTAGTCAGGGGTGATAATGATCACTATCGTATGATGAATGGTTGGCACAGCGGTAATAGTGTTATTAATAGTGTGAATATTACAGGTGAAAGTGGCAGAGACACAGAAAGACAGGGGGATAGAGAAAGCTAGAGACAGATATATATATATATATATATATATATATATATATATATATATATATATATATATATGTATATATATATATATATATATATATATATATATATATATATATATATATATATATATATATAGATAGATAGATAGATAGATAGATAGATAGATAGATAAAGAGACAGACAGAAAGAGAGAGAGAGAGAGAGAGAGAGAGAGAGAGAGAGAGAGACAGGCAGACAGGCAGACAGGCAGATTGGCAGACAGGTAGACAGACAGACAGATAAGCAGATAGTCAGAGAGACAGAGACGAATAGATAACCAAATAGAGATAAAAAGAAGGGGAGAGACAGAGATGGAATTTCCACTCATTCGTCAGAGTAATCACTCACATAATTTTCCTTATATTCAATAATTCCCTAGGAATATATATTAACATCAAATTATATATCAACTATGACAGAGCAAGGTAGTTTGGGTGTGTGTCTATGTTTGACCTCTGTTTGTGTGTAAAGGTGTCTACGTACGACTTTGCCTTCCCAAAATTCCACATACCTTTAGTATATAGACAGAGGAATGAACAGAGGCGGAATTATACTTCAAGTCCCGTCCATGTTGTCTATGCGACTGAAACCGAAACGTAGCGAAGTCACTAAGTGAATAAACATTATTTGGCCAGAGGCTGAAGTTTGCCAGCTGTGGCTAAACAAGCAATTCCCGCTGATGTGAGTGTTTGGTTCCTCGTTTCTGGGGAGGAGCGCCCCCCTTCTCTTGTCTCTTCTCTCTGTCTCCTCTCCTTGTCTCCTCTTTCTGTCTCCTCTCCTTCCCTCCTCTCCCTGTCTCCTTTAAATGTTTCCTCTTTCTGTCTCCTCTCCTTCTCTCCTCTCTCTGTCTCCTTTAAATGTTTCCTATCTCTGTCTCCTCTCTCTGTCTCCTCTTAATGTCTCCTCTCTCTGTCTCCTCTCATTGTCTCCTCTCGCTGTATCTATCTATCTAGCTATCTATATCTATCTACGTATATATATATATATATATATATAATATATATATATATATATATATATATATATATATATATATATATATATATATATATATATATATATATATATATATATATATATATAGAGAGAGAGAGAGAGAGAGAGAGAGAGAGAGAGAGAGAGAGAGAGAGAAGATAGATGACAAGCAGATAAAAACAGGGAAAAAATGGCAATAGATCGAAAAAGAAATAGATAAAAAAAACGGTATTTCTAGATAAATATCACAAAGGGTCCGTGTTTGCCTTCCCCCTCACAACCCCTTGCCCATTTTTTTTTCACAATTTTAAAAACCCCGATTGTTTAATGGGTGGGTGTAACTCAGACCCTCGGGATGGGGGGTAGGCTATAGGGTGGCAGAGGTGAGGGGAGGGGGAGTGAGAAGAAGGAATAAGAGGAGGGAAGAGATGGAGAGAAGGAGATGGTTAGAGAATATAGAGATGAGGGAAGATGAAGATGGGGAGGAAATAGGGGATACGGAGGAAATGAGGGGGAGAGATGGGATGGCAATGAAATAGAGGGAAAGATGAACGAAAAAAAGATTAGTGGAGATAAGAAAAACAAGAAAGAAGAGAGAGAGAGAGATAGATAGATAGATAGATAGATAGATAGAGAGAGAGAGAGAGAGAGAGAGGAGAGAGAGAGAGAGAGAGAGAGAGAGAGAGAGAGAGAGAGAGAGAAAGAGGGTGGGGGTACAGGAGACAAAAGTAGGATATAGAGACGGTGAAAAGAAAGGGAAAGGGGGAAAGGAAAAGTGGATAGGGAAGTGAAAAGAAAGCAGGAAAGATTTTGGAAAAAGAAAAAAGGAGCATATGATAAATAAAAAATGGAAGAAGAGAGGTGAAAAGGCAGAAGAAAATCGACAATCAGAGAATGAAAGAAGGATTGAAGAGGAGAGTAAACTGGCGAAAGAAAGAGAACGAGAATTGGAATAAAGAAAGACAAAAAAGCAAATGAAGAATGAGAAGAAAAATATAAAGGGAAAAAGAGGGGAGAGAGGAGGCAAAAAGAGGAGAACGAGAGATAAAAGGAGAGAAACGAAAGGGGGAGGAGGAAGAGAGGACAAAAATGAGAGACAGAAGAAGCAAAAACGAAAAGAAGAAAACGAGTTTTAGGAGAACGAAAGGTCAGGTAAAGAGGGAGAGAGGAGAGGCAAAGAGAGATGAGGGGAGAGGCAAGGTTGAAATCGAGAAACGTATGAATGAGAAATTTATTTAGAAGAACGGGAGAGGTCAGAGAGAGAGAGAGAGAGGGAGAGAGAGAGAGAGAGAGAGAAGAGAGAGAGAGAGAGAGAGAGAGAGAGAGAGAGAGAGAGAGAGAGAGAGAGAGAGAGAGAGAGAGAGAGAGAGAGAGAGAGAGAAAAGGACAAAAAAGATCAGAGAGGAAGAAAAGAGAGGAGAGAGAAAAAGCGAAAACGAGATACAGAAAAGAAGAGGCAAAATGAGAAGATAAATAAATAAACAGACAGACGAACAGGCATATAGACAGATAGATAAAGAGACAGATATATATAGAGAGAGCGAAAGAACGAGAAGATAGGGAAAGCGAGAAGAGGGGAGAGGCGAGAGGGGAGGCGAAAACAGGAGAAGGGAGAGGCGAGCTATAATGTGCCTCTCGTTCCTACAAATGGCAGGTACCGACGCTCTAATGAATTCCAAATCCCATTTTAGGAACTTTTAAAACCATCTAAAATGCAATTACTGTTATCTTTACGGTTAATTTGACCCTCTATTAAAGGGAAATCTAAAGCTACTTGACCTCTTATGAAATCTATTTATAAATAGGGGTTTATGGTAAGGCACTTATTGTGGTTTCTATCTACATTTATCCTATCTATTTATCTACATTGATTCTGTCTATTTGTTTGTATAATCTATTTGCCTATCCATCTATCTATTTCTCTAATAATATTCATATCTATCATAACTATATATCTAGCTATATATCTTTCTATCTATCTATCCATTCAATCATCTTTCTATATCTATCAGTCTGTATTTATACATCCTTGATTTATTTATCTATCTATCTATCTACCTATCTATCAACCCATTTATATAGCAACCAACGAATCTCTCCATTTATCATTCTGCGTGTCTATATACCAATTTCACTCCTGAAATTTAATTTCCCTGTCCTCTGTAAAAAGAAGAAGAAGAAGAAAAAAAGAATGAAAAAAAAAAATGAAATAAAAATAGCTCATCAAGTATATAGACATTTTCCCCTTTTTCTCTCCTCCTCTGGGTTCAGTGGTCGAAAGTTTCCCCCGGTCAGAATCATAGATTTAATTATGGCATGATGGGCCTCACTCATCATGAATTTCCCCCTCGACCGGAAGCACGTAAAAAAAAAAAAAAAAAAAAAAAAAAAAAAAAAAAAAAAAAAAAAAAAAAAAAAGGAGCATGTAATTAGGAAAAACGAAAAAAAAATGAGGAATTATGTATTGTCGAAATGAAGGAATGGTTAAATGAAGCAATTGTAAAAATGTTGTAGTTACTGAAGAGCAGACTTATTGATATATGTGCACAAGTGATACGTTTATAAGCATACATTAATGAGTGAAGTTACATATGAAAGGACAGAAAAAAAAAATTAACTAGATAATAAAACAAGAACAAGGAAAATAAATAAATAAGTAAAAATCTTCACTGTGCCAACAATGACGATAATGCCAGTCATTTCAGGGAAACAAAATTCTCAGAAATCTTTCCCGTGACATGAGAAAGGACGGACATTTCCGCGAAGATAAAATAAAAAAGAATAAAATATTCTGTAAAAATGCGAAAATATCAGTTACGAAGGAGAAAATAAGAAGAGTGTGTTTATCTGGTAAGTATGTAAGTGGCTTGACTGCCCCCCCCCCCCTCTCTTTCTCTCTCTCTCTCTCTCTCTCTCCCTCTCTCTCTCTCTCTCTCTCTCCTCTCTCTCTCTCTCTCTCTCTCTCTCTTCCTCATTCTCTCTCTTTCTCTTCCCCCCACTCTTTCTCGCTCTCTCTCTCTCTCTCTCTCTCTCTCTCTCTCTCTCTCTCTCTCTCTCTCTCTCTCTCTCTTTCTTCATGTCTATCTCTGTCGCTCTCAATCTTTCTGTTGGTCTGCCTGTCTTTATCTCTCTCTTACTGACTGCCCCCCCCACCCCCTCTCTTTCTCTCTCTCTCTCTCTCTCCTCTCTCTCTCTCTCTCTCTCTCTCCTCTCTCTCTCTCTCTCTCTCTCTCTCTTCCTCATTCTCTCTCTTTCTCTTCCCCCCACTCTTTCTCCCTCTCTCTCTCTCTCTCTCTCTCTCTCTCTCTCTCTCTCTCTCTCTCTCTCTCTCTCTCTCTCTCTCTCTCTCTCCTCCTCATCCTCTCCTTTCATTTCATAGTTATTAGAAAAGACACAAATATAAAAAAAGGATAACGTAAAGTAACTGAACTAAGACAGGTAACAACATTTAAGAATCCGAAAACAACGAGTAAAAATTAAAACAATAAAACCAGCAACATGCAGAGATCACCTAAAATAAAAGCAAAAAACAAGTCGTTTATTCATGTACATTTTAAAAGGTCATAAGTAGAACGAAAACAGGAAGAAAAGAAAACAAAAGCAATGAAGCAAAGGAAAATAGTCAGAACACCAAACACTCATACCCAGGAAGATTATATCAAAACAAGGTAACTTTTAAGGCATGGATTTACATACACACTCGAAAGTTTGGGTAAGAGGAACGGGAGGCGAGGGGAGAGGAGAGGTAGAGGGAGAGTGAGAGGGAAAGGGAGAGGGAGAAGGAGAGGGAAAGGGAGAGGGAGAGGGAGAGGGAGAGGTAGAAGGAGAAGAAAAGGTGGAGGAGGAGGGAGAGGAAGAGGGGGGAGAGGGAGGGAGAGGAAGAGGGGGAAGGAGAAGGAGAGGAAGAGGGGGAAGGAGAAGGAGACGCAGCGGGAGAGGGAGAGAGAGACGGAGAGGGAGAGGTAGAAGGAGAGATAAGAGAGAGGTAGAGGGAGAGGGAGGAATGGGAAAAAGAGCGGGTGTAAGGGCGAGGGGAGAAAATGTGTAAAGAGAGACAGAGGCACTGAGTGGATGTAGAGGAAAATGAAAAGAATGGAAAAAAGGAGCGGCAAGAAAATTGGGAGACGGAGAGGGAAGGTATAAGAGAGAAGAAGGAGAGGGGAGGACGAGGGGAAAGAAGAGAGGGGGAAAGAAGAGTGACAAGTAAAACATCACAGAAAAGAGGAATTAGAAAGTGGAAGGAGAAACGCAAGATAGAGGGAGAGGAAGGGGTAGGAGAAGAGAAAAAGGGAGGGAGGAAAAACAAACAAACAAAGCGATACAGGCAGGAGGGAGGGAGGTGGGGGAAGGACGAGAATGGGAGAAAGAGGAGGAGGGAAAGAAAAACAGATGGAAGTTAAGGAACACTTCAATGGCGATATCTAAGATTACAATCTCCTGTTTCCTAGTCGGCTATCAAGTCCAGTTATTGCTTTTTTATCTTTTTATGTGTTTTTTTTTTCAATACTTGTTTCCTAAAAGCTGTTAAAGTTGGTTCTTCCTTTCTCTAATGCTTTTATTTGTTTGTTTCTTTATCCATATAATTACAAATGTTAGCCTATATTGTTTTGCAAAAAAAATCATAAATATTATTTATCTAAATGTTGTTAAATATTAGTTCATGGATATTAGTAAATTGATTTAGTATTGCAGATACTAGTTAATCATTTAATTGTAAATATCAGTAAATGTTGTTGCTATATATATTGCCAAATATTTTCATTTAAGATAATAAATATTGCTATTGTAAATATTAGTAAATGTTGTTTTTGTAAATATTAATAAACATCGTCATTGTATATATTGATAAATCATTTAATCGTAAATATAAATAGATTTTTTTTTTTTCAAAAACGCAGTAATTATGGTTATCTATACCTTGGTAAATATTACAGATGTCAAAAGTCAAATATTGCTTTTCATTATTGTTATTGAAGATATCAGTAAACACTTTTATCGCAAAGGATGGTAAATGAACCAATTGTAAATATTAGTAGATATTGGTAATTCAAAGACTAGTAAATATTCTTATTCTAAAAATTGGTGAATATTCCCGATATCAGCAAACACTGTAACTTAAACAATGCTTCTCCGACCGCTTGTAGACAAGAATAAAGCCAGAGACGTTTATAACATGGTTTTGTTGTTGTTGTTATTGTTGTTCAAGTAATCATCCTAAGTTATAACATTTTCTTATGTTTAATAATTTAATCTTTTTCTGGGAAATCAGACTGTTTAATGTTTTTGCTAAACCATATTAAAATAATTAATAAAACTCATTTCTTGTATTTTTTACTTGTTATTAACGTTAGTTTTTTTTAATTGTTTATTTAATTTCTTATTCAGTTTTGCTTACATTCACTCTCTCTCTCTCTCTCTCTCTTCTCTCTCTATGTTTATCTATCTATATTTTTCCCTTGTTCCTTCTTGCTTTCCGTCTCTCTCTTCACCCACTCTTTCGGTAACACATGCTAAATCTCTATCTGTTTATCAATATATAATTTTACTCGTCTAAGTATCTATATCAATTTCAATTCAGTCCATCTATCTATCTATCTTAATATTATCCCTTTATCGTTATCTTTTGTATGTGTCTATATATCTATCTTAATTCCATTCTTCTATCCATCTCCTTTGTTATCAGTCTATCTAGCTATCTATCTTAATTTTGACCCCCCCCCCCCTTCTTAACAATCTAACTAACTATCTATCTCAATTTCTTTCTTTTACC
>NC_061832.1:3594813-3597313 GCF_019202785.1 Penaeus chinensis
CCACATTTTTATCGGTCTGCTTCCGATGCCAATTCTTGCATTTATGGAAATACCATTATAAATATTCAATTCAGACTAATGAAAGGCAAATTCACCTAAAATATTCGTATGTTATATGCGTATATGCGTGGGATCTATCGTGGGCTTATGTGAGAGTCCTCTACGCAATGGAAGGCAAGACCATGAATGAAAAACCGGGTCTGCTAATGAGATGTGCGCCATTGATGTAATTGCCAAAGTAGCTTACGCATCTCGCTGCGCAGTTTCCAATTAAGGTAATCCATCTTTTCAATCTTTCTTACTTATATGTAATACGAGGGTAGCGCCTCGTTAGGGGATATTCTGGCGATATTCTGCTGCATGAAGCTACGTTTTTTTTCCCCCTCTCTCTTTTCCTCTCTCTCTCTCTCTCTCTTTCTCTCTACCCCCAAAGAGAGAAAATCTTTTTTACAACCGCAACAAATGTATTTCCTTTCGCAGCCCTTATTCACCGTAATTGTAATAGGAGTAAAATATTCCAATTGAAAGCCTTTTTTTAAGCCGCTCTATTCATTCAAAATAAGCGACTTTTCGTTTTCATTCATACTAAAGTACAAACATACACACACACACACACACACACACACACACACACACACACACACACACATACATACATACATACATACACACAACCTCCCCCCCCCCCACACACACACATACACACAACCCCACCCACACACACACGCACACACAAATTTCCCCTCCGCCCCCAAACACTCATAATTTTTCAAAAGTAAAAGAGATGCAAAAGAACATAAAACAATATGAAAAATTGTTATCCGTAAAGGAACGTCCAGAATGCTGTTTTGCTGGGAACTACACGGGCGGAATAGACTAATTAATTGACTCTATAACTATTTCAGGAGAAATGTGGTCAGCGCGATCCGTGGCAAATTAAAGGGCAAGAAAAGGTCTAATGTTATTTTTTTTCCATTTTCTTTTTCTTTTCTATTTTTCTATTTTTTTCTATTACAATTCCTTTTTGGTTCGTTATTGTGTTCTTTGTTTTCACTTAGCTCTGTTTGTTTGTTTGTTTGTCTTTCTGTCTGTTTCTCTTTTTTATTCTCTGTTTTTCCCTATTTTTTCCTCTCTCCTCGCTCTCTCTCTTTCTCTCTCTATCTATTTTTCAATCTATTTCGTTTTCTCTTTCGCTCTTCTTGTCTCTCTCTATTTGTTTCTGTCTCTGTCTGCCTGTCTATCTGTCTGTCTGTCTGTCTGTCTGTCTATCTATCTGTCTGCTTGTCTCTCTCTCTCTCTCTCTCTCTCTCCCCCACCCTCTCTCTCTCTCTCTCTCTCTCTCTCTCTCTCTCTCTCTCTCTCTTTCTCTCTCTCTCTCTCTCTAGATTCAGAAATTTCAGAATAACCCCGAAGTATAATAAATCGTAAAAATCATAACTGATAAGTTGGCGTATTGGAGTCAAGTCGTTTGTCAGTCGCGCTGAATTGGGCAGATTCATCTGTCAATATATGTCATCTGATTTGGTCGATAAATCTGACTGACTGAATTTGAGTCCCTATGGTTGTTACATTATTAAGTACCTGTTCCTCAGATTTCAATTTTTATTTTTCGCTCTCTTTTAGATGTGTAATTATCTAGCTGTCTTTTCGCTCGGCCATGGTTCTCTAAAGGGAGATTCATTACAGAGTATCGCTTGTTAAGAAAATTACAAATATTTTGTATGCTTATTATTCCTTTTCCACTCATGTTTAGTTTACGTGTTATGATTCCGTTTATTGATTATCATTCTTCCCTTTTCATTTCTATCCTGTATCTTTCTCTCTCCAGATGAACACACTCGCTTTTGAAACGTGACAGTAAATATGATTGATTATCGTAAATACATTTCATAATTTTTCTCCACGATACATTTTCCTCCCCACGTTCTAAAAGCACTGTGCAAATACACCCTCAGTCAACACTAAGAGGAAGTCTCGAAGGCTGTTACCGATAATGGGAACTGAGGAGCTCGATAGCATGTTGTTGACAGGTTGACTGCGTAATGAGAGATTGCGTGCAATACCTTGCGACTCCGGACTCTTGACCTCCTCCGTGTTGGGGAAACGAGATAGAATGGGGAAGCAAGGGAGGAAGGAAGAAAGAAAAAGAAAGGGGGGGGGGGCGAGGGAGGGAGGGGGAAGGGGAATGAGAGAGAGGCGAAGCAAATAAAGGGAGAGAAAGAGGAGAAAAAAGAGAAAGAGGGCGACGGAGGGAGAGAGAAAGAGAGAAAGGAGGGGAGCGAGGGAGGAAAAGAGAAAGAGAGAGAGAAAGAGGAAGAGGAGGAAGGGAGGGAGGAAAAGAGAGATTGAGAGAGAGAGAGAGAAAGAGAGAGAGAGAGAGAGATAAAGAGAGAAAGAGAGAGAGAGAGAGAGAGAGAGAGAGAGAGAGAGAGAGAGAGAGAGAGAGAGAGAGAGAGGGAGAGAGAAAGAGAGAGAGAGAGAGAGAGAGAGAGAGAGAGAG
>NC_061832.1:3612313-3619813 GCF_019202785.1 Penaeus chinensis
AAAAACAAAAAAAAAAAAAGAGAAAAAGAAAGAGACAAATCGACAGATGAAGGAGAACGGGAGGAAATCCGAACCCGAACTGACCAAGCACTTACCCTGTCTTGGCGAAGTTGGTGAGGTAAGTGAGCATTGCCTCAGATATTATTATGTCTTCCCGTGTCCAATTCCCCGTGAAGACCCCCAGCTCGCCTACCAGGGGGGCGCCGAACACATAGGGCAGCTCGTCCCCGTGTACCGCTCTCTTGACCGCCTGCTGGGGAGGAAGGGAGATGGAGGAGGAGAGGGAGGAAGGAGATGAAACAGGAGGGGAGACGTAGGGAGATGGAGGAATGAAAAGGGAGAAGGAAAAGGGAGATGGAAGAGGGAGAAAGAAGGGGGATGGGAGAGGGAGAGAGAAGGGAGAGGGAGAGAGAAGGGAGAGGGAGGGGGGAGAGGAGAAGAAGGGAGAAGGAGGAGGGGGAGAAAGAAGATGGAGGTGAGGGAGAAGAAGGGAGATGATGGAAAGGAGCGGTGTGGAGAAGAGAGAGGGAGAAAAAGGAGGGAAAAGTTGGGGAAGGAAGGGAAACGGAAGAGGGGAGAGAGAGGAAGCGGCGTGGAAAGAAGGGAAGAGGAAAGGAGGGAATGTAGAGGAAGGGAGATGGAAAGGGGGGGGGGGGGAGTGAAATGTAGTGAAGAAAGGGAGATGGAGGAGGTTAGAAAAAGGGAGACGGAGGATGGGAGAAGAAGGGAGATAGCGGCGGGGCGGAGGAGGAAGCAGTGTGAAAAAGAGAGGGAGAAAGGGGAGGAAAATGTAGGGGGAGGAAGGGAGATAGAGGATAGGAAAAGAAGGAAGATAAAGCAGGCAAAACGGAGAAGGAAGGAGGAGGGAGATAGGAGGAGGAGCAGAGGAAAGGAAAAAAGAAGATAAGGAGGAGGGAGATGAAGGAGCATTATGAAAAAAGGAGGAGGAAGGGAAGGGGAATTTAAAGCCACATGCAGAAGACAAGAAACAAGGGAGGTGGAGAAGAGAGGAAGGAAGCGGCGTGGAAAGGAGACAAAAAGCGAGGGGAGTGGAGAGGAGGGAGGAAAGGAGGAAAGACACAGAAAAGGGGAGATAAGAGACAAGTAAAAATAAAAAAATGAAAGCAGAAGAGGAGAAAGATTGGAAGGGTGGACAGAGAAGGGGACATGAAGGGGAGAGAGAAGAAAATCAAGAGAATGAGGTAAAGGAATAGAAAGAAAAGAGGAGACATAGTGAAAGGGGAGAAAGACAGGGGGGAAGGACCAGACAAGAAAAGGGAAGATAAGGGAAGAAGATTGGGAGAGGGGAAAAGGGGAGAAAAAAAGTATTTATTCTGCACTGTATGGTGACACAATTACTTTTTTAAAAGGAGAAACTGCATATATATATATAGCCACAACAATGAACGTTTATCCTTTAATATCTATTTGTGACCGACTAAATCAACAGTTCCATTACCATTATTGTCCTGCTTTTTTACCATAACCTTTATAGTCTAACTTAATTTTCTACTGGAGATACTTTTGTTGTATAGAGTTTAGGGCGGCCGCAGTACTCACGTAGGGATTGTCTGAGTGCGCTGCGGTGTGGTCGAAGACGTAGAAGAACTGGTTCTTGTCTCCGATGCGGAGGTTGTTGGCGGTGCTGAGCAGCGGGGCGACGTACTGCGCGTCGCTGAGGGCGTCCATGGTGGCGTCGCGGGTGGCCGTCGGGTGCGGCTCGGGCTTCTCCCAGTCCGTGTACTCGTTCACGACCGAGATGTACACTTCGTTCAGGTGGTAGTCGTACGAGTTGCGGACCATCGTGCGGAACATGCGGTCGCGCTTGCCCATGTCGAAGCCCTTCTCGATGTCGCTGTCGCTGAAGGCGTTGTAGGCCTCGTTGGGCACGACGCCGAACAGGAGGTCGTACTCCTTTGCTCATCTCGTCGGCGCGCTTCCGCATCTCGCGGCGGTAGTCGTGCTTGATCACGATGCCGTCGACGCTGGGCCCGAAGGCGTACAGAAACTGCGGCGCCGAGATGTGCACGGCCTGCAGCTCGTCCAGCGACTTGTCCTTCAGGCAGTTGACCATCTGGTCGAGCTCGTCGTTCGAGGGCGTGAACTCCGGTTCGTGCAGGCTGATGCCCGACGGCAGGTTGGTGGTGCAGTTGAGGGCGCGGCCGAACTTGAGGGCGTAGTGCGTGGGCGTCCCGACGGTGGCCCAGGAGCTGAGCGCCGAGCCGGACATGAGGACCGCGCGGTGGAAGAGGCCGGGCACCACCGCCGCCGACGCCATCAGGAAGTGGATGCAGGCGGCGCCCGTGCCGTGGCCCACCAGGGTCACGCTGCCGGGGTCGCCGCCGAACGCCCCGATGTTCTCCTGCACCCAGTGGAGCGCCGCGATCTGGTCCATGAGGCCGTGGTTCATGACGTGGCCCCGGCCGCTCGGGTCCGCGTTCGTGTTGAGGAAGCCTGGGGAGACGCGGGGAAGGTCAGGCGGGGAGGCAGAGGAAGCAAAGGGAGTGGAGAAAGTAAAAACGCGAATTAACTATGAAGATCAATTAGTAAATAGAGGAAAGCAAAGTAAGGTGATGTCAATAAATTAAAGGCAGTCAGGGAATGGAGGAAACGATAAAGTCGATAATGTTCATACAGTGAGAGTAAGAACCGAGAAGGGTTATTGCCGACGAAGATAGAGATCAGTCAGTGAGTGGAGGAAACCACAAATAATAGTACTAATAAATAAGGAGCAGTTAAATGAATATAAGAAACATAAAGAAAGTTCCCTACAGAAATGGAAAATCCGTTACTGAAAAAAACACAAAAAAACAGGAATAATCACCCACAATAACGAAATGGAACCAACGAATAAATAAACAAAAAGCGAATCCTGCCAGAGATCACGAGCGCTCGAAAATTATCATGAAAGACGCCATTAATAATAACTTGCGTGAGATATGCAACGGAAGCGAGCCGAAGGGCAATCAGGACTGACTTATAATTGAGGCATTACTATGGCAATTTGCGCGGCTGGTTTAGAAGAAGCAGATTACGCAGGGAAGATTACAAGTGGGACTGATTTATAAAGAGAGATACGGGTTTTATGCTGAAAAGACGCGGGGAGGGGGAGCGAGGCGGTCTTTAAGGGAAGGCTGGCAGAAACGAGGTTTTCCGTGTTACATGGTGGAGTTAGAGAGAGAGAGGGAGAGAGAGAGAGAGAGAGAGAGAGAGAGAGAGAGAGAGAGAGAGAGAGAGAGAGAGAGAGAGAGAGAGAGAGAGAGAGAGAAGAGAGAGAGAGAGAGAGATAGAGAGAGAGAGAGAGAGAGAGAGAGAGAGAGAGAGGGAGAGAGAGAGAGAGAGAGAGAGAGAGAGAGAGAGAGAGAGAGAGAGAGAGAGAGAGAGAGAGAGAGGAGAGAGAGAGAGAGAGAGAGAGGGGGAGAGAGAGAAAGAGAGAGAGAGAGAGAGAGAGAGAGAGGAGAGAGAGAGAGAGAGAGAGAGAGAGAGAGAGAGAAGAGAGAGAAGAGAGAGAGAGAGAGAGAGAGAGAGAGAGTGAGAGATGTAGATGTATATATATATATATATATATATATATATATATATATATATATATATATATATATATATGTATATATATATATATATATATATATATATATATATATATATATATATATAAATAAATTTCTCTTTTTTTTTTTTTTTTTAACAGCTATTCATTCCACTGCAAGCCATAGGCCTCTCTCAATTCACTATTGAGAGGTTATATGGCCGTGTCACCCTTGTCTGATTGGATGATGCCCTTCCTAATCAACCGCGTTTCGGCGCGCTAACACTTGTGCCACGGCGGTGACTTCCCCTACGACACCTGCGTTTGACTTGTCGTTTTCTCGGGCTCGAGCCAGCAGTCAGAACGCAGGCATTTTTACGACCGCCATGAGTGAAAAAGTGAAAGAGAAAAGGGACGAAAAGAGAGGGAGAAAATATTAAAAGATAATGAGAAAGATACATGGATAGATAGATGCATACATAGATAAGAACAGAGACAGCGAAAAAAAGAAGATAGAGGCAAGGAATTCCAACTGATTACCTAAAACGACTGACATGATAACAAGAAATTGATCAAACAAAGTCAAGACCGTATCTGCTGATAACAACATTTCCAAAGTGCTGATGCAGACATAAACTCAAGAATAATGATTGTCAAGTAAAACGGAAAAGAAAAATAATCCAATTAAAGAAGAAGAGAAGCATAAGGATACAAATATGAGACAAAAAAATAAAATAGAAAGAAAAGCATACAAACACAATATAAAAAGGGAAATATGAATATACAGAGAAATAAAAAAAAGGTAAATAAAAACGTATCTAATAATACAACGAAACAAACAAGCAACAACAAATTAAAAGAAGATAATTAAAAGGAAAAACAAAAGCAAATAAAGATACAAAGAACAAAAGCGTAAATAAAAGGATACACAATAGAGAAACAAGCAAACATCACCAACGACAAAACAAATTCAAAACCAAACAAACAAAATACACACATAAAACATAAACATGAAAACAATCAATACAATAACAATAACAAAGACAAAGACAAAACAAAACATAAAGAAAAGGAAAGATTCAAAAGCAAGCAACCCAAACCAAAAACAAGCAAATAAACTCCTCCCACCCCATCTCAAAAAAAAAAAAAAAAAAACGAAAAACGAAAAACGAAAAATAATTTCAAATTCCAAGCACTAGATAAAAAAAAAAAAAAAAAAAAAAAGTAGAAAATAAAAAAACTAAGATCTCGCTCAGCATTCATTCCGATTACAGTCTTAGGCCAAGGAAGTTGCTCCCGGGCGCATAAATGTCATAAGTGTCTTAGAGTTTGGGGGAAGTTTACTCTCAGAAAACGAGCTTATTCTGAGTACACTTCAGTCGCCGTGCCTCGGGTAGGCTGGAATAAGGTTATGTCTCTCAAGGCTGCGGGTTTTGAAGAAGACGAAGGAGGAATGGAAGCAGAGAGAAGAGAAGAAAAGTGGTTTGTTGTTGTTTGTTGTTTGTTGTTGTTTATGCTTTTGTTGTGTTTTTATTCTTTTTTTTTCTCGCAGTCTTTTATTTTGTTTTATTCTCATATATTTTTCTTTTCTTTTTTCCTATCTTTTATTTTGTTTCATTCCGACATTTTTTTTCTTTTCTTTCTCTTTTGTTTTGCTTCATTCTGACTTTTTTTTCTTCTTTTCTCTCTCTTTTGTTTTAATATTGATTTTTTTTCTTATCTCTCTCTATCTCTCCCTTTTTATTTTGTTTTATTTTCCATTTTATTGTTTTTATTTTGTTTCTTCTTCTCTAAAGATATTTTGTTTTACCTTTTCTTTTCTATAGGATTGCCCCCATTTTTTCTCTGGATTTTCTGTCATTAATTAACTGAGTAATAAGCTAATTAATTTATGAACTTGATAATTCATTCATTACTTTATTTATCTATTTATTTATTCATATATTCACTTATTTATTATTCTGTTTGTTTATTATTTTTTTATCATTTGACTGCGCTTTTATTGCTTTAATTTCATTATTACCTTTTAATTACATTACATTCTTAATATTTTTTTTCATTTTGCTTTTTTGATGAATTCGGGCAAATCAAGTTTCTTTTTTGCTCACCTGAGGGAAAAAAATGAAGAAAAAAAGGGAGAAGAAAAAGAAAAGGAAAGATAAAAAAAGTTAAGCTAATAAAAGAATATAAAGAAGAGGAAATGAGAGAATGAAGAGAGAAACTAAATAAGTGAAAGGAAATAGGAAGAGAAGAAACAAATAAGGAAACAAAATGAAAACTGCAAAGGAAATAAGAAAAGAAAAGATGAAATAGAGAAAGGATAAAAAACGAAGAAGAACCAGAGGGAAGGAAGAGGCAAAAACAGTCAAGAAAGAGAGTGAATGGGAAAGAAAGAGAGAGAAAGAAAGAGAAAGACTGAGAGTGAGATAGGGAAAGAGAAAGTCAGAAACAGATAGAAAGAAAGAAAGAGAGAGAGAGAGAGAGAGAGAGAGAGAGAGAGAGAGAGAATAGCCACAAGGAGGAACCCAAGCGTAATTATATACTAACTGGCAACGTTGCTACATAACCTCAGGCAACTATGTCACTAGATACTGTCACCGGGGGAGGGAAGTGGAGGAGGGCGAAGAAGGGGAGGGGTATGCCACGTATTCGCATTTATTTACATTTTTAAAAAGGTCCACTACTCACCACCCAAAAAGAAAGAAAAAAATCCTTGAGTCTCCCCTCTTAATGTGTTTTAGTGTGAACAGAAAATGGCCTCATATGCACCGAAATTACTAAAGCACAAATACGTGTTAATGTGTTCGAGGAATAATAATCAGTGTTTTTTTTTTTTTTTTTTTTTTTTTTTTTTTTCAAGGGGAACAACTTCACTTTCTGAAGCGAAATTGCTAATGTTCAGAAAGTGCTTATTATCATCCTAATTAAAACTAATTTTGTCGGAATAATGAAACGGTGACGAAATTTACGAGACAAGCTAATGCGATACTTAATCGTTACGAAGATTAACGAAGACAAACTTCAAGGACCATTCGCTGATAAGAAGACTGAACATAGATTTAGTGTGTATGTATTGTTTTACAGGAAATTAGGTGTTAAAACAGAAAACACAACACCACAACACCGACTCACACATAATGGTTCCAAAATGTATTACAAACCAGTTTGAATGGGAGTAACTGACAGCGCCTTGTCTGATTCATGCCAGTCTAGAGGTGACTGGCAATTAACCTTTCTGATTGACACCATACGGAGTCTAACTGATTCACGTCAGATTGAAAGTGACTGACATATTATCTAACCCGTCCACACCAGACTGAACATGAGTGGCTATCCCCTGGCAGAGTTACACTTGCCTGTGACCAGCATACAGTCTGTCTCATTCACACAATACCGTAAGTGAGTGGCTGTGATATGACTCACTCGTGACTGGCTCACTACGAAACGACCATTCCCTGTTTCATTTATACGGGAACAGAGGTAAACAGAGAGCACTCCGTTTATCATTACAGACTGAAGGTGATTGATAATACCTTTACTGTCTCATTCTAAATGCTACCGAATATACACTAATCCGAAAGCACCGAATTATTGACTAGCAAGTCCTTGACTAACTAGCATCACCAGCTATTAAACCACAACGCCCTAGAAAACTCATACTATACGCAAACATGGAAAGTGACTAGCAACGTATGAGTCGCCTTAGACCAAAATCACCAAAGCAAAGACCACAAATACCATGGTAAACCGACTACTTAAAAATAAAAAAAGACCACCACCACAGCTACCACATGCACACACACACACACACACACACACACACACATATAAAAGTCCCGTGACAGACCTAGCACCTTAGCAAAGCAAGCATCACAGCCACCAGACACACAAACACCCAGAAAAAGTCCCCTTAAAAAGACTTACCTGGCTTACACTAGACCCAGAGCAACCAAACAGGGGACTGACCTAGG
>NC_061832.1:3627313-3632313 GCF_019202785.1 Penaeus chinensis
GTTAAGGGAAAAGTGGAAGGGAGGGAGGGTTGGGAGGTAAGGGGAGCGAATGGAGGTAGAAGGAAGGGTAAATCGAAGGGAAAGGAAGGGCCAAATATCATGAAAAGAGAAGAAGAGTATTGCTAAGGGAAATATATAGGATTCAAAGAGATAGATTGATAGAAAGCGAAAGACAGAGAAATAAAGAGAGAGAGAGAAAGTGAAAAAAAAAAATGTGTGTGTGTGAGCGTATGATTATCATAATATTCTGTATCTCATCATGAAGAAAGGAATAACGTTTATATGATAAAACCAATAAATATACAACCGGCTTGATTTTACATAAACGTTAGTGTAACATCATATGTTATTGCCATGTCTAAAGGTATCCAGAATCTCCCTCAAGGGTAAAGAGGGGAGAGAGAGAGGGGAAATAATAAATGCAAGGGAGAAAGAAGATCGAGTGATAAGGAAACTGAAAGGGAGATAGAGTAGGAAAAGGAAGGAACAAAGTGAAAGGGAAGACGGGAAGGAAAAGGATTTTAAAACATAGTAAGAGAAAAATAGAGGAAGAGAAAGAGAAAGAGAGGAAGAAAGAGAGATAAATAAAAACAGCTGGAAATAGAAAAAAAAAACTTAAACCATTGCAAGAAAACATGAAAGGATAATTAGAGCAAACAACTTTATAAGAGATCTAATAACTAAAGAAAATATGAAAGAAGAGAGAACACAGAAAATAAAAGAATAATGTATAAAACAAATGGCTTGTAATTGAAAAATTTATAAACCAGATAATAATAGACAAAAGTAAGAGAAAAAGATAACGGAGCGAAAATGATGCCAGATGGGGAGGATAACATTTGCAGGAAAAAAAAAGAGAGATATAAAAGAAGCAAGAAGTAAAAGCTAAATGATGATATTGATAATGATGCTAAAAGTAATAATAATGATAATAATAGAAAAAATTGTAATAATAATGATAATGATTAATAATAATAATAATAAATGATAATAGTAATAATAATAATCATAATAATGAAAATGATTTTGATAACAATGATAATAATAATCATATCCATGTTAATACTAATAGGAATTGAGATATTTATTATAAATATCATAATAATATAGCAATGACAACTCTGGTGACGACAGCAATGATAATGGTAGTAATGATATGATAAGATTAATAATAAGGAATAATAATACCCAAGATAGTAATAATAATGATGATGATTGTAATAACAATAATGAGATTAATATTAATAGGAATAATACTTTTAATTGTACTAATAATGACATTTATTATTATTGATATTATCATTATTGTCATTATTATTATTATTATTATTAACATAATTATCATCATAATTATCATCATCATCATCATCATCATCATCATCTTCATCATCATCATTTAATCATTATCATTGTTATTATCATTATTATTATTATTATTATTATTATTATTATTATAATTACTGTTGTTATTATTATCGTTATCATTATCATAGAGGAGCAGGAAAGGAACAACAGAAAAGAATCAAAAGTAATAGCACGAAAAACAACAAGAAATAAAAAATCCCCCTTACTTAAAAAAAAAAAAAAAAAAAAAAGGTAAAGGAAGAAAGAGAAAAGAAACGTGGGGGAACGAGATGCGTAATTAAGACCACAAGAAAAAGATAAATGGCCGGAAGAAACGGTGGAGAGAGAGGAAGTGCGACGGAAAGTGATTTGGATATCGGACGCAAGGGAGGATGCGGCATGGGGGGGGTGGGGGTGGGAGGGGAAATAGGGGAAAGGGAGGGGGAAAAAGGGGAAAAAAAGGGGGAGAGGAAATGGTGAGGGGGTGGACTGAGGGAGGGAGGGAGGGAGGGAGTGGGAAGATGGAAGGTGAGGGGAGAGGGAGGGAAAGGGGGAACAGGGAAGGAAAAGAAAAGGAAATAAGAAAAATAGAGAAAAAAAGAGAGGGTGAGGATATAGTGAGGGAGGGGAAAGAGGGAGGGTGAGGAAGGAGGGAAGGATGGGGAAATAGGTATGGAAGGGATAAAGGGAAGGAAATGGAGGAAGAAAAAAGAGGGAGGGAGAAGAAAAAGGGAGGGAGAGGGAAGCGGATAGAGGGAGAAAAAGGAAAAAGAAAAAAGGAGGGAGAATAAACATGGAGGAGGGGGAAAAGGGAGGGAAATGAAAAAGGGAAATAGGGAAGGGAGAAAAGGAAAAACAAAGGAATGGAGGGAGGGAGAAGAAGGAAGCAGATAAAAAAAGGAAATAAATAAAAGATAAAAGGAAGAAAAAGGTTGGCAGAGGAAGTAGGAAAAGGGAAGAGGGAGGGAGATATAGCACAGATAACGCACATACACGTCGATATATATAGCCTCACATTCATATAACCTCTGTAAGGAGATGTAGGAGATCATTCACAGAGACATAAAGGCACGCGTGCATATTCTCCCTGTCAGAAACATACACACACACACATAAACCCTAACACACACAAACTAATACTATCACACACACACACAAACCCTAACACACAATTCACATAATCCCTACACACACACACACACACACACGCACACACACGCAAATGATCTTCACAACTTTATTCATATCTGCCTGTCCACCCATTTATTCTGTATAAGCATGTGTTAATATGTTCACTAGACGAGATGTACACCTTACATCAAATATACTGTTAGATATGCTAAATTTTAATCAGACTACCTTAACTATTTAATAACAAATCTTTATGCTAAATTAGAAAAAAAGTATATTATATGTTTCCGCCGTGTAGTGAAATGTGGGTTGTGACCGTAGACTTTAATAAATTGGTGAGGATTATTTTTTTACAAGAGTGATATTAAAAGCAATAGGCTATCTATGCATTACATTATACCTTTATATCTTACACATATAACGCATTTATTCGTTATTTCAAAGAAGCAACATTTGCTATTACTTTATTAGCATAATGGAATTACCAAAATCTTCATTGGTAATCAGGTTTACGCATATTACCATATCTATCTAAGTATCCTGGAATACATACCACGTTTTTATGTGAAAAATATGATAATTTGTCAATATATGTCGATATCTGTAATGATATGAGATACATAAAAATTCTCGTTATTTTAAAGAAATTGATATCATAAAGATTAATAAACGTATATGTGACCGTGACGAGAGGAGAAAAGGTTGATATAGGAAGCGAATAATTATTTTGTGGCAGTTATGATGCTTATGGCAATAGTGATAAAGATATCTATTGTACAATTCATAAAATTGATGATAAGAATTGTGGTGACAGAAATGATGAAATTATAAAATCCGTAGTGGTAATATTATTAATAGCATTAATAGATATTTCAGCAATAATAATAACAACAACGTCATGAACAACTTAAATTAACAAAACAGAAGAGATATCAATAAGTAACAAAATTAATAAGGATTATGTCTTACAGGAAATAAAAACAATACTGAAATTGGTCACAATAGTAATAACAACAAAAACACCGCCTCTTCTACAGCAATAAGGATGGTGAAGGTGACAAAACTAATAAAAACACAAAAGCTACTGCTAGAAAAAGTAAAAGATCTTTTGTCCAATTTGGATTAACGTGGAAGGTCCAATTTGGAGCGTGTCTGCCAACAGTTGACAGAACACTTACAGTAGACAGACGATATCGCTGGGAACATGTGTCCGTAATTACTGCGACAGAAACGATGGGCGCAGAGAAGAGGGGGAAGAGAGAGAAAGAGAAAGAGAGAGAGAAAGTCAGAGAGAGTCGGAAAAGACACAGAAACACACACACATACATGCACACACACAAATAGAGAGAGAGAGAGAGAGAGAGAGAGAGAGAGAGAGAGAGAGAGAGAGAGAGAGAGAGAGAGAGAGAGAGAGAGAGAGAGAGAGAGAGAGAGAAGAGAGGAGAGAGAGAGAGAGAGAGAGAGAGAGAGAGAGAAGAGAGAAAGAGAGAGAAAGAGAGAAAGAGAGGAGAGAGAGAGAGAGAGAGAGAGAGGGTGAGAGAGAGAGAGAGATGAGAGAGAGAGAGAGAGAGAGAAAGTCAGTGAGAGTCGGAGAAAGACACAGAAACATACACACATACGTGTACACACAAAAAGAGAGAGAGAAAGAGAGGGAAAGAGAGAGAGAGAGAGAGAGAGAGAAGAAGAGAGAGAGAGAGAGGAGAGAGAGGACAGAGAGAGAGAGAGAGAGAGATAGAGCGAGAGAGAGTGAGAGAGAGAAACAGACAGAGAGAAAAGACAAGCCAGCCAGCCTGACAGCCTGACAGACAGAGACAGAAACGGACAGAGAGACAAGACAAGCCAGCCAGTCTACCAGCCAGTCAGACAAACAGAAAAGACAAGATGGAAAATCAAGCAAGACTCAGAAATATCAAGAAAATATGGGCGGGGAGAATGCAGGGAAAAGGTGAAACGAAGACAGAAAGCCAGGAAGAGAGAGAGAAAAAAACATTGGTGACAGAGGGTGAGGGACGGAGGCGTAAAAAGAAAGGGGAAAACAAGCCTGACCTGTGTGTGTGTCAGGTGCGATATAACAGCTGAGGTTATATAAGTCAGCGATGGAATATTGCTGTCACAGAAGCGAGAAGGAAGAGGAGGAGGAGCAAGAGGAAGAGAAGGGGCAAAAGGAAGAGGAGGAGCAAGAGGAAGAGGAGAAGGAGCAAGAGGAAGAGGAGGGGCAAAGGGAAAAGGGGAAGTGGGAAGAAGAGGAGAGAATGAGGAAGAGAAAATAATTAAGTGGAAGAAGGAGATATTTGGAAAGGAGAGAAGCGACGATGAGAGACGAGGATGGAAGATGAGATAAGTCGCAGGCAGTGAAGAAAGAAGTAGAAAGAAAAAAAAGAGAAGAAGAAAAGGGAAAAAGCAGATCACGCAGTAATAAAGGGAAGAGAAGGAGGATAGAGGAGAAAAAAAGAGAAACAATCCAGGATAGGACACAAAAGGAAAAGGAAAAGAGACCGAAAGACAAAGAGATGTAAAGGCAGGGA
>NC_061832.1:3662313-3664813 GCF_019202785.1 Penaeus chinensis
CTTGAACTTTTTTTTTCTCACTTGTTGGAGGAATTAGGAAATGTTCATATCATCGAACTCGAATTGACATAAGATGATTAGGAGGTAATTACATGATTGATGCTTGTGGATTCTGTTTTTGATCACTGATTAGAATCTAGTTTGATTAATGATGACAAAGCAACTCATGAGGATGATAATTCTTATAATGAAAATATTGATAATGATAAGATTGATAGTGGAGATGATCATTATGGAGACCTTGTTAATGATAATCATTATAATGAGAGTAATAATACGAATGGTATTCATAATATATAGGATTATATAGATAATGATACTAATAGTGATGATAACTATGCTAATTAAATAGTAGTAGTAGTAGTAATGATAATAATAATGATAAAAAACAACCACAGCAATAATAATAGCAACGACAATCATGATAATGATGCTAATGATGATGATGATGATAGTTATAGTGATAATGATGAAGATAATGATGATGAACAACAACATTATGGTATAATAACATAACAATGACAAGGAACTTTGATAAGCAAGGACCTTGTAAATAATGATTTTAAAATTCCACAGCACAAGCACCAAACATTAACAGTAGACTCTGCTCCGTGTACTAACAAGACTTCTTTGTTTGCAGTTCATTCTCTTATTTGCAACATTAAATGTTTACCTGCATCATGAGACTAATTTGCCACATTCCATCTTATCAACGATGTTATTCCTTATTTGCAACAACAATCTTCCATATTTGCTACACAGACCCTTATTTGTAACAATAGATATCTATTTGCAACACTAGATTGCTATTTGCAACAACAGACGCGCTTATTCCCAACATTAGTTTCGCCCACAGAAAACAACCTTATTTATGCAACACGAGAAAAGCGTCAGCGAGTGTCATAAAGTATTTGCAACATTATACTCCCATTGCAAACTGGCGACTGTTTGAGGATGTTTAAAGCATTTTTTTTTTTTTTTTTTTATGAGAGTTTTTTGTCATTATGTTATTTGAATAGTTAAGGCGGCTGTTCTCCAAGTTAGTAGGTTCTACAGTAAGGTTAGGTCTATGTTAGTAGGTTCCGCAATAGGTTCTCGAAGATGGTTCTATAAGTTAGTAGGTTCTGCAATAGGTTTTAGTAGGTGGCTTTATGTATTAGTACCTTCTGCGATAGCTTCTGGTTTTATATGTTAGAAGGTTCTGCAACAGGTTCCGGTAGGTGGTTCTATATATATGGATATTCTGGAATAGGCTCTGGCAAGTGGTTCTATAAGTTAGTAGCTTCTTCAATTGGCCCTTGTTCGATATATTAGTAGGTTTTGCAATAGGTTTCAGTAGGTAGTTATATATGTTAGTAGGTTCTGTAATAATCTTAGGCAGTACTTCTATAAGTTTAAAAAGGGAGTTAGTAGGCTTTTTTGTCAGTAGGTTCTGTGGTAGTTAAGGCGGCTGTTCTCCAAGTTAGTAGGTTCTACAGTGATTTTAGGTCTATGTTAGTAGGTAGGTTCAATAGACTCTGTTACGTGGTTGTATAAGTTAGCAGCTTCTGCAATAGGTTTTAGAAGGTACCTTTATTTGTTAGTAGCTTGTGCAGTAGGCTCTATATGTGTTTAGTTATGCAATAGGTTTGGTAGGTGGTTCTTTATGTAAGTAGGTCCTGCAATAGGCTCTTGTAGGTGGTTCTATAAGTATGTAGGTTCTGCAGTAGAATTAGGCAGCGCTTCTAAAAGTTTGTAAAGGGATGTTTAAATTATTTTCTTCGTGTGGAGTCTGATGATTGGTGGCGAAGGAGAAATAAGGTGAAGGAAAAACGGATGGGGTTAATGAGGGGAAAATGAGAGGGAAGGAAGCAAGGAAGGAAGGAGAGAATGAATTAGTTAAGGGGAGACAGTAAGAAGGAAGGGAGAGAGGAAAGTGAGGAAGAAGGGGTGAAGAGAGGGAAAAGGAAAGTAAGAATGAAAAGAGGGAAGTAATAAGTAGGAGGGGTATGTGAAAGAAGGGAAGAGGACGGAGATAATAAAAAAAGAAAAAAAAAAAAAGAGGTAGAGTAGGAGAGAGGGGTGAGAGAAGGAAGAAAAGAGGTAGAGGTAAGGGGCATGGAGGGTAGAGAGAAGAGGAAGAGAAGACGAGGCAAAATGGAGGAATTTGTAGGGAAAGAAGGGAAAATGGAGGGAATAAGGAACGAGGAGAAAGAAAGGTGGAGGATGGAGGAGGGACTAAGAGGTGAGGGTTGGATAAGGTGAAGAGAGAAAGGTGGAGGGAGGGTTGAAGAAGGGGAAAACGAGAGAGAAAGGTTGGAGGAGGAGGGAACAAGGGGCGAAGGGAGTGAAATGTGGAAGGAGGAAGGAAGAACAGACGAGGAGAGATAAGGACAGAGGGCGAAGGGAACGGAGGGCTTGGGGAGGGAAAGGTAGAGGGAAGCGGGAACAAGGGGAGTGAACTTAATACAGTGTATGACGTCACATATACAATACCCAATAAGTGAAACCATTGGCGAGA
>NC_061832.1:3669813-3674813 GCF_019202785.1 Penaeus chinensis
AGAATATACAAAAAAAGAAAATAGAAATCAAGCGATACACGCTAAGGAAATGAGAATAAGGAGGATGCATAGAGAAAGAGGCAGACAGGGAAACAAAGAGAGAAAAATTATCTGGATCAATAGTACTTCAGAAAGTCAAGAATCGAATGAAGAGGAAGCATTGTAAGAGAGAAATAAATGATGCTGTCGTTAATATTCATGAGAATCTACTCAAGGATTTTTTTTCCTTTCCTCTCAGCTGAATTGATTCTACCACCTTTTCTCACTGTCTGTTTGTCTGTTTGTAGGCCTGCCTGTTTATATTCCTGTCTGTCTGACTTACTGTCTTCTTCCTGTCTGCCTATCTGTCTGTCTGTCTGTCTCTCTATCTGTCTGTCTACCTGTCTGTCTGCTTGACTGCATGCCTACCTTCCTGTCGGTCTGCCTGCCTGCTTGCTATTCTGTCAGTCTCTCTGTCTGCCTGTCTATTTGTCTGCTTATTTTACTTTTTATTTAGATACATGTGTACACACACACACACAAACACACACACACAAACACACACATATATATATATATATATATATATATATATATATATATATATATATATATATATATATATATATATATGCATATATATATATATATATATATATATATATATATATATATATATATATATATATATATATATATATATATGTGTGTGTGTGTGTGTGTGTGTGTGTGTGTGTGTGTGTATTACTTTCTATTAATTTGTCTATCTGTCTATCTACCCATCTCTAACAATATATCATTTACTCTCTTTCTGCACTCCCCTTTTTTATAAATTACATAATACAATACTTACTAACAACCCCTTTATCACCTGAGGACGAAACAAAGGAATTTATATACACGTTCCATTAATACTAAACGTCACAGTCTAAAATTAACTTTAATCCGGACTCGAGAGCACTTCTCATGCCCTCGCCATTATCACTATTTACCCATGACGTTATTTCGTTTATTGTATCATCGAGGTATAAGTGGTAGTAAAAAAAAAAATACATATGTATATGTATTGATATGAAAATAGAAGCAGTAAGAGTATTGCTGTCATCAGGGTAATGGCAGTGTTCTGGAAAAATGACAGCGCAACGTCCTGTGAGTGAGTTTTATTCAGCAGTAGCTACGCGATTGAATTTGTTTTTGGAGGCAATAAGTGCTAATCAGGGGAAGAGGTGAATGGGCGATAATGCTATTTTTTAAAATATTTTTTCTTCATTGTTATTTTTTTCCCCCCTAATAGAGTGGTTGTACGTATATGTATACGCGCACACGCACACGCACTCACACACAAACACACACACTCACACACACACACACACACACACACACACACACACACACACACACACACACACACACACACACGCGCGCACGCGCGCACACACACACACACACAAACACACACAGTAATATGCAAGGAACATGCAGAATTTTGCAAGGAAGACACACAAACATTAAACTCAAAACAACCCATAAAGAAAATATCAAAACCAAGCAATGGATCACGTAATTCCATTTTATCTCTCCATTTCCCGTTCTCCTGAAAACAATAACAACAGAAACCAAAGGAAAATCTTGATAATTGGCAATGCGGAACACGAACCCTCGAAGTCTCAAAGGCCTGTGACAGGAAATTGCGTGTCCCTATTAGCAAGAGAAGCCTGAGGTGTGTTGGCCGAAGGAATCTGTCGCTGCGCACGTTCAACATGGGCCTCGTTATCTCTACGGTAGGTTCACTGTAGGGTTCTGCCTGTAGGTCTAGGTTCTTGTTCTACAGGGAAGTAGGATCGACAGTATGTAGGGATTGTGCTTTTTTTTTTTTTTTTTCTCGTTAGTATGTTCTTTGGTAAGTTCGAACAGCAGTCTTTTATATTTTTTTTCTGTAGGAGTTTTAAGCCGTAGTTCAAATGTGGGTCATTGGTCTTCAAGTTGATAGGTTTTACTAGCTCATGGATTATTACTGTATGCACTGAGGCATCACATAGCTAAACAGGAAAAGGAATATGTGTTTATACACATGTACAAACACACACACACACATAAATGGAATGGTAAACAAACAAACAAAGATACAAACAAACAACCTATCAAAACACATCGAATATTCATCTTTCTTTCACTCATTCAGGACGAAGAGTGGCTGCCCAAATGCACTAAATTGAAAAATTCGGTCGTGAGCGAGGCAAAGGGGATGGGGTAGAAAGGAAGGTAATGGAGGAAGGGAAGGGGAGGGGAAGGGGGGAGAGGGGAAGGTAATGGAGTAGGGAAAGAGGGAGAGGGGAGGAGAAAGGTGAAGGTAGGAAAAGGGAGGGAGGGAGGGAAAGGGGAAGGAAGGACAAGGTAATGAGAGGAGGGGAATGAGAGAGTAATGGCGAAGGGGGAAGGGGAGAGTGCATAAAGAGGGGGAAGCGGAGGACCAAGAATTCAGGAGGGAAGGAAGAGGGGAGAGGGAGGAGGAGAAGAGGGGGTAAAGAGAGAGGGGGAGGGAAGCAAATGAATAGGAAATAAGAAGGAAGGATAGAATTGAAGGGAAAGGAGAAAAGGAGAGGGTAAAGAAAGGGGGGGGGGGGTCTACGAAGTAAAACGGAAAGGAGGAGAAAAGGTTTCCCAAAAAAAAGAACGGAGAGAGGGAGAGGAAAGAAGGTGGATATCGTTCTGAGAAAGAGAGGGAGAGGGGAGAGGGAGATGGAGAGGAGGAGGAAGGGAGAGGAAGAAGGAGGAAGAAAGGAGGAGAAAGGGAGAGGAAGAAGGAGGAAGAGAGGAAGAGAAAGGTAGAGGAAGAAGGAGGAAGAAACGAAAAGAAGAAGGTGGATATCAGTCAGGAAAAAGGAGAAGGAGAGGGAGGAGGAGCACGGAGCCAGGCCCGGCCAGTCAAAATCCTCCGCCGGGGCCTTATGGGCTCGCTACAACTCCATCCAAGTCATGAATGGCCCCTGGACGTGAAAGACTTTGAAAAGAGAGAGAGAGAGAGAGAGAGAGAGAGAGAGAGAGAGAGAGAGAGAGAGAGAGAGAGAGAGAGAGAGAGAGAGAGAGAGAGAATTCTGCTCACTGCATTTCCTTTTTATCGCGTAGAATTTATTTCAATTATGGATTGCCGTTGCTCTAGATCAACTGTCAGAGCTTTCCGAGATAAATTTGTCGCTGAGGACGGCTGTCTTGCAACGAAGGAGGAGTAATGTGTTGCTGGAATTTTTGGAAACTGATGTATAATGCAATTAGATTTTTACATGTGAGATTTCGACTTGGTAAACATTTTGAGATAGTTTTCGAAAGAATCGTATATTTCGGTTTGTTTTTGTGTACGTTTATTTATCTATTTACGAACTTATCTATCAGTTTATTTATTCGTTGATTAATTTATTTATTAATAATATTATCATCATCTTCACCGTACTCATCCTCCTCATCCTTATTATCATCATCATAATCATTATCATCCTCAACCTTATCCCAATCATCATTATCATAATTATCAATGGAAAATTATTATTATTTTTATTATTATCACCATTATTATTACTATTATTATTATTATTATTATTATTATGATTATTATTATTATCACCATTATTATTATTATTAATATTATTATTATTATTATTTTTATTATTATTATTATTATTATTAACTTTATCGTTATCGTTATTTAGCATTCTCTGCTAACGTGTCTCCCATTATGCGAATTCGACCTTATGAACATCAGATTTTCCATTAACTAAACCAGCCATCTTGAATCCGCCATATTGCGTGACGTCATATATATCCGCCATATATGTGTTACGTCATATAAATCCGCCATATATGCGTGACGTCATATATATCCGCCATATATGTGTGACGTCATATAAATCCGCATAAGATACACGAACGCTGTCAGAGGATTCCAAGTCGGTGACATTTCTGCGTCATTTGGCCACATAACTGTCACTCACTACTCTCTCATGTGAGCCCATGCGTGCCTCATAAAGACCCTCATGCCAGGGTTCCTCATGCGTCGTCGACTTCTGTGAGGTTGCTATTCTTGCGACATTTATTATAGATGATATCTTATTTGTCTTTTTTTTTCTTCTTCTTCTTCTTCTCCTTCTTACCCCTTTTCCTTTTTACCTCTTTTCAACTGTCTATCTCTTTTTCTTTGATTTGGCTTTATCTCTTTTTTCTTTCATTCTCGCTATCTCTCTCTTTCTCAATCTCTCTCTCTCTCTCTCCCCCCCCCTCTCTCTCTCTCTCTCTCTCTCTCTCTCTCTCTCTCTCTCTCTCTTCTCTCTCTCTCTCTCTCTTTCTCTCTCTCTCTCTCTCTCTCTCTCTCTCTCTCTCTCTTCTCTCTCTCTCTCTCTCTCTCTCTCTCTCTCTCTCTCTCTCTCTCTCTCTTTCCTCCTTTCCCTATCTCTTTCTCTTTACGTGCACTGAAGGCTACGATATATATCTATGATTTTTGCTCTGGATTAAGAATTTGATTTTGAAATAGCTATCTGTTTTAACCATATACATAATCAAATGAAGAAATTTCATAAATTGATATGTAGAATGAAGGTATAAGATAAAAAATATTAATAATAACAAATATATAACTCACAAACCGTCCTAAAAAGCAACATTCTAATAAAGAAATTGGATAAACATGAAATCTAATCACAAATAAGAGAAAATAAATGAAAAAAACACAAAAACTAAAGCACCCTATCATAAACCTTCAAAACCGGAACCCAGCTAAGCCAATAAACAGCGATGCCTGAACGATGTGCTAACCGGCGGCTCTGTTTGATGGCGTGATAGCGATCAGACTGGCTGCTTGGAAGGGCCTTTGAGTAGACAGTAAAGTCGAGTAGAATCGCGTCATAACAAGGTCTTGGTTAGTAATGCAGGGACCCCTTTTCGTTATCCCTAAATGCCCTCCCTCCTTGTTTCATTTCCATCATGTTATGGACATAATTTCCTCTTTTTTTTTTTTTTTCTTTTTTCTTTTT
>NC_061832.1:3682313-3692313 GCF_019202785.1 Penaeus chinensis
GGGCCAGCGATGGGAAGGCTCCTTTAAGAACCTTTCTCCTGTTGATCGTGGTTCTGAGGCCCACGCTTTGCTCGATCTTCAAGGGGTGCTGTTTGGCAGAGGTTTCCGTATTAATTTATATATAATTATCTAAATCATTTTAGTTATGAAATCATCTGTTAACTAATTTGCTTTCAAAATCATAGTATTTATTTTCATGCTTATTTTCATTTATTTTTCATCTATCTTTTTATCTATCTTTCTGTTCATCTCTGCGTACGTATCCAAATATCTATCAGTCTTCAGGTCTTTGCCATACCTGTTTGTCTATCTATTTATCGACCTATTTATGCACGTGTATATCCATCTATTTGTCTATCTTTTCATGTGCGTGTTTCTCAGTCTATGCCATTCTTTTTTGTCATGATCATTAACACGTATTTTCGTTTTTGTTGTAATTCGTACTATCATTACTATAAATATTATCATCGCAATAATTATCACTATCATTTTTGTTTTATTATATTTTTATTTTGTTATCCATATTATTCTATCTCCATCTTCCTTCTACCTTCCGTTTCCTCTCTCCCTTTTCCTTTCCCTCTCCCTCTCCTTTTTCCTTTCCCTCTCCCTCTGCCTCACCCTTTACCGCTATGCCACCCCCTCTCACTCCTAATTCTTATTTCAATTCACTCCTGCCATCCCATTTTAAGCCCTACTTCCACCCCAACCCACTACCCACCTTTCCCCTTGAGCTCCCTCACGTCCGTCGCTCTCTCACCCTCTTCCTCCCTCTCCCTTACCTCCTTCTCTTTCAGAGCACCTTCTCCTTTCCCCCTGCCTTCTCCCTCACCCTGACCCCATTTCCACTTTAAATCCGTTTCTCCTCATTTTCTCCTTCTTCATCTCCTTTATTCTTCTTAACCTTCCTCTTCGTATAGTACTGTAAATAATAAATGCATAAACTAACGGTCTAATTATTTCAGTGCAATGTACTTGCCTCGAAGAAGAATGATAGTAATAATAATAACAACACTAATAGCGTTGAAAAATATTTGTAATACATTTGTAATTTGATACCTTTATGCGTGTTCGTTTTGCGCGATTCTTTTATGCTGTAAATTATCATCTAATTTACATCAAAATGAAGCAATTTCAACTTGGTAGTCACATGTAATATAATTCCAAGCAAGCGTGCAGGTGTAACGTGCGAACGAAAGAACGAAACAAGCAGAATTATTCAAGAAATTATTATTATTATCATCGTTATTATCATTATCATCATTTTACTTTTATTACCATTAACACTATTTGTGTCATTGCTACTAGTAGCAGAAGTATTATTAATAATATTTATCAATATTTTCAATTCATTGTTATAATTTTCACTGTTATTATTGTAATAATTATCAACGGTATTTCATTTCTTTTCATTCAAGAACTCATCTACGTGTTCGTTCACGTTATTTAGTTAGATGTATATCTATTCATTTGTTAATTTTATTGATCTCTCTATCATTTTTCGTTACTTTTACATCTATCTCTCCATGTATTAATTGATCTTTGCAAATTTTGATGTACTGTTAATTCTGTTGGAAACATTTAATGTAATAATGAATAGTGTGGTATTATATTCTAATTGTATATGGTTTATATCATATTAGGCATACTTAATTATGTGAAAGGTTATTAATTCACAATGCCTCTTCACTTCTCGCAGCAACAGACATTGCCACCGATTGTTTTAAAAGTAAATACAGGACATACAGATGTACTTAGAGAGATGCCTGCACACACACACACACACACACACACACACACACACACACACACACACACACAAATATACCCAACTGCAGTATCCATCGGTTCCCTACCCTCCCCTTCCGCACCACACAATCATCTATTCCTACATAACGAACCCATCTAACCTATCCTATCTACCTACCTACCCACAGCCACCCAACCTACTTAATGCAACCGCATCCAACCTAACCCACCTAAAGCAACCCACCCAGACACACCTAACACCTAACCCATCCCATCCAAACCCAGCAAAGTTCCCCCTAACCCACCTAACCTCCTACACAAGAAACACCCACCCCGACCCATCTAACCCACCCTACGCTCTCAACCCACTCCCACACACGCCCACCCAAGAAATAAATTCCACAATCCATACGGAATCCACGCACATACCTATCCACTCTGATATCTGAAACATTCGATTCCTCTCTCGATGCTTTACTTCAAGATGCAAATGAAGCCAAATGCCTATTCGGGCGTATCTCTCCTTCGAATTAATTTTCTGTTATTTTCTCCGGCTTGGTTATCATTCCTTGCATCGTGATGAGGTACGGGAGGGAAGAGATGGGAGGGTGAAGGAGATAGGGAAGAGAGAGGGGGAGGGTGAAGGAGAGAAGGGGGAGAGAGGGGGAGGAGCTGGGGAGGGTGAATGAGAGAAGGGGGAGAAGGTGGGGAGGGTGAAGGAGATAGGAGGGAGAGAGGGGGAGAGGGAGGGAGGAGGGGAAGGTGGGAGGAAATAGGAGAGAGAGAGAGGGGGAGGTGGGAGGGTGAAGGAGAGAGGGGGAGATGGGGAAGGTGGAGATAAGAGAGGGAGAGGGGGAGGTGAGAAGGGTGAGAGAGATAGGGGGAGAAGAGGAAGGAGATGGGGAGGGTGAAGGAAAGAGAAGAGAAAGGGAGGATGAAGGAGAGAGGAGTATATGAGGTGAGAGCAAGATGGGTGGGGGAAGAGTGGGAGAGAAAGGGGAGATGGGGAGAGGGTGAGGAGGAGAAGGGGAGTGGATGAAAGAGCGAGAGACAAAATTGGGAGAGGGAGAGAGAAAGGATAAGGAGCGAAAAATAGTGGGAGCAGGAGCAGGAGAAAATAAGGAGACAGAAAGAGAACGAGAAACGAGAGAAAGGGGTGAAGATAGGGAGAGAGTAAGGGAGAGAGGTGGAGAACACAATGTATAATGGTAAAGAGGAGGTAAAAAGAGAAATAGGGAGGGAAGACAGGACGGGAAGAGAGGGGGAGAGAAGGGTAGGCCGAAGCAGAAAGGGGGACATAAAGAGAGAGAAGGATGGGAAAATGTAGAGAGTAAGGGAGAGAGGTGGAGAGCACGGATGAGAATTCTGTAGAGGAAGTAAAAGAGAAAAGGAGACAGGCGAAAGAACGAGTAGAAAGGGGGTCAGGAGGGGAGGACGAAGCAGGAAGGGGGGTGGGGATAAAAAGAGAGAGAAAAAACTTTTTTTTTTGTATTTAATAAGGCAAGGGTGTCTGAGGATAATGTTACTAATGATAGGAAAAGATTTCTCTCTGCTCCTCCTTCGTTTTCTGCTTTTTCTGTAACATCCTTTTCCTCTTCCTTCGTCTCTCGTTCCATTTTAACGTCTTATTTTATTTCAGAATGTATCCGAGAATCAGGAGGATAGGACTAAAGAAACTGTCATAAAAGTATAAAGAAGAATAGGAATAATGGCAACACCTATAATGGTAACAGCAACGTCAAGACTGTAAGCTATTATGATACGACCGTGATTAAGTAATTTCAGTAATAATTTCAGTAATATCGTCTATTTTGTAAATTACTCATACCATTAATCTTGTGATTACCCTTATCATCGTCATAATCCTACTCACATCATCGTTGTGACTTTTATCATTATTTTAATGGTAGTTTCAGAACAATAGTTACAGTTATATTAACGTCAGTATCGAAAGAAAGTGATGATAATAATAACAGTTACGGAAATAATAACCTCAATAGCAGACGCAGTAGCAAAATCAATGAGAGGGATATAATGATCATCGTTGCAAATATGCAATGACGTTAGAGTAATAACTAATAATCAGTCTAATCATGGGCAAAGAAAGTCTTTGCAGTAATGATAAAATGATAAAACGAAAGAGATGAAAAGAGGGAACAAACGAGAACGTGTGACCAAAGACGCGAGAAATTGCAATGACGTTATGATAATGACAAAGAGTCAAAGGAACATATTTGCAATATTTTTTTTTATAGATCAATCTAAAGAGAGAGGTTATATGTAACAAAAACAAACAAACAAACAAACTTAAACGAAAGAAATGAAGAAGAAGAAGAAGAAGAAAAGAAATGGAAGGGAAAAGATGAGAACATGTACCCAAAGACGCGACATTGGAAATATCTCTTCACGACTGCGATGAAGTCTCCGCTAATAAAACCCACATTTCACTATCATCCCCCGTGTTATCGTTTCTCATCGGACCGCGTCTTTAATTTGCTGAGTTTGGAGGATAGATGAATGTAATGATGCTTTTGTAGGACGGGAGAAAGAGGAAGAGAGAAAAGATGAGAACGAGAGGAAGGAGTGGCGAGGGAAAAAGGAAGAGGGAGAGAGGATATTCCTGCACACAATTGCTGTCAGTGAAATATTTTCCCTCGCTGTCTGCGAAAGTTTGCATTCGATCAAAGAGAGGGAGACTGTAAAATACGTATGAAGAGCGTGGGTAGACGCTCGGAAATTCAGGCAAACAGAGCGGCTGTCAGACGGCGACGGAGATAGACAAACACAAAGGCAAATATACAAGCAGAAAGACTAACAGTTATCACAAAAAAGGGAAACAGACAAACAGAGGAACATAAATACAAAGGGACATACAAACAGACCAAGAGATTTACAACCGGACTGCCATTAATTCCTTACGATGGCAATCGCATAGCAAAAGGTCATGGCAGCATCTACGTAAACTCAACTGAAGTCCCGTCGGCAGCAGCAGGCAAAATGCCAAACACCACCCAGCTTACGAAGCCCGGAGAATCCCATTTCCGAACAATAAAGATCAATATAGTTTTTCTCTCTTGAAAGCAGATGCTGAAAAGAGGAAATCTCCGATCACAGCGAATTGGGTTTGAGGGGATTACAGAGTCCATATTTTGGCCTTGCTGGTTGGAGATTAATCCTTGCAAATTAGTGATGTTTCATCGGCGGAGGCAAGTCGGCTGTCGGTGTGGAATATATTTTTTTCTCCGGTTTTGGATTGTTTTTCAGTTGTGGATGTTTCTTGTGTATTGTAATGTGACGGTGGTTAAAATGTGTCTCTTTCGTCGCGATTTTAAAGTCATATTGCTCACTTAGAATTTATCTTTTAATTTAAGTACTACACAAAATATATGTTCTTAAAGAGGAAACAAAAATAAGAAAGATGATGGCGTAATAAAATGGAAGAGGAACAAGAAAAGCAATAAAGAAAAACTAACAACAATAAAAATATCGAAAATAAAACCAACCTAACCCGCTCTTGGTCGATAAAACAAGGTTTAAAACCATGGAGGTTACAACAGGCGGTTCTGATCCTTATTCACACAGCAGAGTGAAGAGAGGGAATAAAGGCTTGTGTATTGTTTACACCTCAGCCTTTCATCGTGGGTATACCGTAAATAAAGCTGTAAAGATTCGTCAGACAATGGAGGATACAGCGGCAATATACTCCCTCTAAAACCGACGTATAAAGTTATGTGTCCTTGTAAATAATGCTAATTCTGAGGGTTTGGATTTTTTTTTTTTTTTTTTTTTTGTATGAACAGTGTATGGTTACATACCGGTATATAACATATACATACATATGAGCGTAGATAAATACATACATATACATGCATAAATAAGTAGATATAGATAGATAGATTGATATATAAATACGGAGATTTGCCTACATATATATACGTATGGCTTTATTTCAGATCAAATCTACAGAATGAATACCTCGTGCAAAATTTGCATTTCCTGCACAACGTACACACCCATGACGTCAGCAGTGTGATGCAAGTGCATAACGCTAACAATAGAAGTTTTATGGCATTATCCCCCGATCAAATAGAAAAGGATTTTGCTTGCACAGAGAGAGATGACGTCATATGGAATGAGTCTACAAGCATTAAATATTAAAATCCGTTTTCATAATTGCAAGAATGAACACAGTATGAGAAAATATCACGCAGTCTGCCTTTGTCCCTGTCTTAGAAGGAAGAAAATTAAGAAAAATGCGGTTTCTTTCCTCTGGAGTTGTTTGTACCTAAATTCGTGGCAGCCATAACATTTCAGAGAAATGTAAACATTAAAACACAAACAAACACGCACACATACACTCAGACACATATACACTAGGCACACACACACACACACACACACACACACATACTTGAAATACATCCACACACATCCATACGTAAATGTACTTACATACGCGCAGTTTATTTGTACGCAATCACAAACAAACAAACAAACAAACAAACACAAACACACAAATATTTACACCTATTATTTGAACACACTTTGGAAATAACTTTGGTAAATCACATTAAATAGAATAAAAATAAATAGGGGAGACAAATAAAAAGGAGAAAAGAAAAAGGAAATGTAGTAGAAATTAAATAAAAATATAGGCAAATAAAAAATACAAATATATATGGAACAGAAGAAAGAAGAAGAAGAACACAAACCAGAATGGTACGAAACAGCCGATAATTATAAATATGAAGAAGAAGAAAGGAAAGAAACTGGTACCTGTATAGGAAAGAGTGGTTTGCTCACAAAATCCAATGATAGAAAATGTATCGGACAACACACAAAGCTCCACCTTGGCTTGGTTGCTACAACATCGCGAAAATGAGATTTTTTTGGGTGTTTTCTTTTTTTGAGTGAGTAAGGGAGTTGCCATGGGAGTGGGGGGTGAGGTTGGGTGAGGGAGAATGAGGGGTGAGGGAAGGGATAGGAAAGGAGGGGGAGGGGAGGGGAGGGGAGGCAGGGAGATGGTTGTGCAAGAGGGATATCTTTTGAACCAGTTTCTGAAAGGTTATATATTTTGGAGTCGAAGGGCCGAGTTAAAAGAGAACTCCATTTTTCTATTGCCTCAATTTACAATCTCCCTCCCTCCCTCCCTCCCATTCCACCTCCCCTCCTCTCTCCTTCCCTCTTGCCCCCTTCTACCCCTAACGTTCCCTTCCGCCTCCCCTTCCCCTTACCCCTCCCTACCCCTCCTCATCCTCCCCCCCCCCCCCTTCCCTCTCCTTCCATTTCCCTCCAACTTCCATTCTTTATAAACCATCCTATGTTACTGAACCCTAACATTTTATTTTGTATTTATTTTTCTGATTCTTTTTCCTGAACTGTTATCCTGGTTGTATTTTCATTATTTTTATACCTAGTGGTTACTATTGCAGTTAACATCCACGAAATAATTGTGAGATTGTAGGATTGAAGGATTAGTATTAGAAAATGTCTTATTTTTCTTCAACAGTATTTGTAACTACTACTATCATTAACATTATCATTATTATTATTATTATTACTATAATGATTATTATTTTATTTTAGTTACTGTTATCATTATTATCATTATTATTAGCATTATTATTATTATTAGCATTTTTGTCATCATTAGTATTATTAGCATTTTTGTCATCATTATTATTATTTGCATTTTTGTCATCATTATTATTATCATTGTCATTGCTGTTATTATTATTGGCATTATTATTATTATTATTATTATTATTATTATTATTATTATTATTATTATTATTATCATTACTCTTATTATTATTATCATTATTATTAATATTATTATTATTATTATTATCATTATTATTATATTTACTCTTATTATTATTATCATTATTATTATTATTATTATTATTATATTGTAATTAGCATTATCAGGATTATTATTATTACACTTCTCTTCACAATAACAATCATTATTAGTATCATAATCACTATCACTATTACTATTATTAATAGCAATATCGTTCCTACTATTATCATTGGTAGCAGTAGCAGTAGTAGTTTTACTAGTAGCTGCAGTTATATAATTGTTCTTATCACTAAAAGTTAACAGTAGTTACCATTATCGTTATTACTAGCATTATCGCAATTTTTGTTATTCGCAACATCAATATTAACATAATGATGATGGTCATTCTCACTTAACAACAAAGACCCTAAAATGCATAAGAAATAAAAGAGGATAGATAGAAAGTACACAGAAAATACATAGATAACGCAGAGAAAACACATTAACAAAACACACTGAAATTACAGAGGAAAATATAAATTCAAGGAACGAAGTAAACAAGAAGAAAGAAAAGGAAAAGCTGAAAATACGAATAATCGTCATCTTCTTCTCGCACACCTTCACATTCTTTATATTCTACTCAAGAATCTCTCGTTTTCCAGAAAATTCTTTCAGCCTCTTAATTCTTCTTGGGACTCAGGAGGCGGAAGTCAAGGCGCTAAGTTGTGTTTAAGTGATTTTTCTCTTCGCCTTCTGTTTTCTTATTCTTTTCTGCACGTGTATGTGTGTGTACGTGTGTGTATAATCGTGCAGGTACACATGCATACATACACACATACAGGGATGCATGCACACACACACACACACACACACACACACACACACACACACACAAATGCAGACATACATATGCACACACATACATATAGATACACACACGCACGCACGCACACACACACACACACACACACACACACACACACACACACTGTAGACGAAACTGTAAATTGAACAAACCACAAATTTCCTGGATACCCCTCATAACCCAAGATTAACTCCCATGACAGTACACTATCCCTTCCACATATTTCAACATCACCTTTGACTCTCTCGTTTTCCTTACCCATGCGAAGGGCGCATATTTAAAATGACCTCATGAATCATTAAAGTCTTTTCCTCAGTCCTCGCATACCTACTTTTATGAGCCAAAATTTATGATTTTTTTCTCGATTACTCACGGTTAGTCGTCCATCCATCTATTTACTTATTTGTTCATTCATTCACGTGGAGATTTTTTCCCTAATCCTTTATTTTCTATTATTTTCGATATTAATTTGCTATTAAAATATATTTTTTTTTATTTTCTACTAAATCTGTATTTTTATTTTACCTTACTTCATCTATATGAATTTAATTCCAAATGTATTTACTTTTTTTTTGCCATTTAGCTACTCTTTCATCTTTTGATTTACTAATTTACTTATTTCATTCTCTTATTCAATTTTGTATATATCTCGACTAAGATTTCATTCATGTTATTGCATAAATAAAGTAAAGTGATGTTTGTAAAGAAAGGTTCTTTGTCATCCTTTACTTTTTCTAACAAATTAATATATATATATATATATATATATATATATATATATATATATATATATATATATATATATATATATATATATATATATATATATTAACACATACAATCATTTGTAGATAACGATAAAAAGAAGCTACACTATGAACTGAAATATTTGAGACTGCGTATGTGTGCGTTCATATGTATGTATGCAGATGCGTATATATATGCGGATGTGTGTGTGCGTTGGTGTGTGTTTGTATCCATCATCTTATTCATCTTCATCTTCATCTTATTAGCATCCCCTTCTGCCCATTCCATCGAGGCAACGTTGATCCTTCGCCAAAAACGACGTGAGATTGGGGGGAAGGGAAATGAGGGAAAGTAAGATGGAATAGATGGGGGAAAAAGGGAAACATGGAGAAAGATAGAGGGAAGAAGATGAAGTGAGAAGAATCGATTGAGAGACAAGAGAGGAAGAGGATTAGAAAGAGATATATAGAGATATAGATAGATAGGTAGATAGATAGATAGGGAGAATAGATAGATTATTAGATGAGAAAGAGATAGTGGCAGAAAACAGAGAGAGAGAATGAGAGCAAGGGAGAGAGAGAGAGCAGATAAATAGGCTGATATGGAGAGAGAGTGAGAGCAAAAAAGTTTCCTCCTGACGTTAATGACCAGTCCAAAGCCTTAGATTCGCCCTCGTGATCTGCCAGCCTCGTATATCTTATAAGTAGGGCCCCCACCTCCAACCCTCCCGCCTATCTCCCCCGTGCCCTTTCTTCCTCTCCTTCTACCACACTCTCCTTCCCTGCTCCCTTCTCCTATTTTCATCCCCTCCTTCCTTCGTAGCTTCCGACCCCTTCGTCCCTTCTCTGCTTTTC
>NC_061832.1:3697313-3704813 GCF_019202785.1 Penaeus chinensis
AGTAGTAGTACTATAATAATAATTAACATTAGTACTATTACTATTATTATTAATATTACCATAATAACATTGCATTTATCCTCATAATCATATTGTTATTGTTAATGTTTTTTTTTAAATTATTGTTGTCTTGGTCATTATCCTCTTTATGATTATTATTACCATTAATATTGCATTATTTTGTCAGCATAAATATGTTATCATCATTACTTTCAAAATTGTACTATCATTATTGCCATTATCTAGTTATGGTATTAACGGTATCAATGATTGTAATTATAAAGATAATAAAGATAACTATCATAATAATAGTAATAATAAAAGTAATAGTAATGATGATGATGATGATCATGATATTAATAACAATAATACAAAAATTATTATAATATATATATATATAATGATGATGATAATAATAATGTTAATAATGATAATGATAATGTTAACAACAACAACAACATTAACAATAATAATAATAATAATAATAATAATAATAATGATAATAAAAATAATAATTAAACCCAATAATATTAATAATGAGAATAAGCACACACTTAAACACATACACCTATAGAAACTTATAATCACATACGCACACACACATACACATAATTAAATCAATAAATAATGATAAGAATAATTAATTATTCAAACATGCATACATACATGCACACACTAACAAATAAATAACGAACAAATCCTCTCCAGGAAAATATATATCGTACAAATAAATAAAACCACGTATTATGAACAGAAAAGGGATCATAAAGCTAAAATATCTTGTAGAGAGACTTCAGTGTTTTCTTTTTCTGTGCCTTTTCCCTCCACCAGGACTGATCACACGAACCATTTTTCTTGTTGAAACGCGTTTCCCTCGCCCTTTCCCCCCATTTCCATTCCTGTAAGAGAGAGAGGGAGAGAGGAGGGAGTGGAGAGAGAAGGAGAGATGCGAGTGGAGAGAGAGAAATAGAGAAAGAGAACAGGGAGAGAGAGAAAGAGAATGAGAGAGGGAGAGAGACATAGAGAGAAAGAGAGAGAGAGAGAGAGAGGTAGACAGACAGACAGAGAGAGAAAAGGTGGGATGAACGGAAAGGAAAGCAAGCAAGCGGGAGACAAGGGAAAGAAAAGATAAAGCAAAATAATTTAAATATTCAAAAACATCAAAATAATACATCACCCCCCTCCCACATCCCTTTCCGCTCCCTCCTCCTTCTTTTTTTTCTTTTCCTTAAACCTCCCTCTCCTCCCTACCTGTCACGACCAGGGTTACAGACTTTTTTTTTATTTCATTAAAGGTTCATTATGGTTCTAAAACTCGATAAAGCAGCCATTATTGCACAAAGATGGGTTCTTTCGAGACGCGTCATTATAGTTGCACTGCGCTTTAATGAGCACTGGACGAAATCTGATTAAAAAAAGATATATATAGTGTGGCTTCCTTCTTAGGCTCGATTCAGACGCATCGATTTTTCACCGTTTGTGGCCTAAACGGCGCTTGCTGCCGTAACCGACGCCTGTGAAGAAGCCCATTCACGCCTTTTGTTATATACAAGCATGACGTTGTGTCGTCTCATTCGCAAACGATAAAACACTCATCTTATGTGTGTATGTCTGTGTGTGTGTGTGTGTGTGTGAGTGTGCATATATATATATATATATATATATATATATATATATATATATATATATATATATATATACATACACACACAAACCTATATATATATATATATATATATATATATATATATATATATATATATATATACATATTAATACACACATTACATACTATAGTTGCGCATGGTTGTGTATGAACTGTGCGATGACGATGGGGAAGACACGATAAGGTCAGAGGGCACATGTATTGGAAAATTTCCCACTCTGAAATCAGGTTACAGCCTTTTCCACTAAGGATGCTTTCTTATGCTTCTCTTCTTTTCCCTCCCTCCTCTTTCTCTCACTCTCTCTCTTTCTCCTTCTCTGTCTCTCTCTCTCTCTCTTCTCTCTCTCTCTCTCTCTCTCTCTCTCTCTCTCTCTCTCTCTCTCTCTCTCTCTCTCTCTCTCTCTCTCTCTCTCTCTCTCTCTCGCTCTCTCTCTTTCTCTCTCACACACACACACACACACACTCTTTCTCGTTTTTTTTTTCTCTCTCTCTCTCACTTACTCCCCCTCTCCCTCACCCATCCCTTAACTCTTTATCTCTCTCTCTTTCGCCCCTCCTTTCTCTCCCACACTCCCTCCCTTTCCCTCGTTCACACCCGTCAATACCTTTCCCACTGACTTTATTCCACAGGGCGTTCTTCCCACATCCTCATCAGGATAAGGAATGATATCCTACCGCCTCCTCCCTTTATCCACACGTCTTCGAGGAATACTAATGCATAACGCGGGTTTCCATAAAGGTGGCAAACACGCACCGATAGCATAGGGTATTGGCCCTTACCTGCACCGCGATTACTGATCGTCTTTTCTCTTACCTGATTCGCTTCATCACTCACGCTTTTATCTCGCATAGGCCTATCGTCTCGCTTTTCCTTTTCTCTCTTTTTTCTCTTTCTTTCTCTTCCACTCTTTCGCACACTCTCTTTGATTTCCTCTTTGTGTGATCTTGTTTTTTTTTTTTTTTTTTATGAAGCCTTGCGTTTTTTTGTTTTGTTTAATTATTCTCTCTCTCTTTTCGTTCCTTATATCTCTCTCCTTCTACCTACTTACTTATCTGTCAGTATGTCTACTTTTCTATTTGTCATTCTGTTTACGTATGTCTATCTGCCTGTCTGATTTTCGGCCTGCCTTTCTATCTATTGTTCTATTCATCTATCTATCTCAATTTATCTATCTGTCTTCCTCTTCCTTTCCCTTCCTTGTTTCTCTCAAAATCATCTTACCCCAATTCCTATCTTCATCCTATTATAATTTCCAAACTCAAAACAATAAAGAACAAAATAAAAGTGTATATCCATTACTCAAAAATGATGAGAAAACAGAAAACACTTTTTCGCCAAAACTTAACGCAATACACCCAGAGCTGCGAGAAAATATATCAAACTTATAGGAAAGATCTTAACCCGGAAAAAAATGATAAGGTCTTGACGAGGTAACGATAAAAAAATTCCTTGAAGATTTCACGTTGGAAAGGGGGGGTGAGGGGTATGAAGGAGAGGCATAAGAGTGAATGAGAGAGAGAGAGAGAGAGAGAGAGAGAGAGAGAGAGAGAGACAGACAAAGACAGAGAAAGGGGGAAAAGGAGATAATGAGTGCGGATATAACTCAAAAGGAACTGAGAAATGACAGAAATGTAATGAAATTAATATTGCGAAGGAGAAACGGTGAAAGAAAATCGAAAATATTTTTAATAAATACGTACACAAAAAAGAGTGGAACAGCGGAGTTGAAAAAAGAAAAAAAAGAAAGAAAGAAAAAAAAATACATATATATATGTATGTATGTATGTATATATATATATATATATATATATATATATATATATAAATATATATATATATATATATATATATATATATATATATATATATATATATATATATATAAATATATATAATATATATATATATATATATATATATATATATATATATATATATATATATATATATATATATATGTATATATATAATTCAGATATACGTAAACAATGGAAGGTGGAACGGTGGTGAATGAAAGAAAGACGATAAGATGATAAAAGCAATAATCACAACAACACCAAAAAGAGGAAACAAAAAACCTAAATAAATAAAGAAGTGAGTAAAATAATAAAGTCAGGGTAAATAAAAACGGACAAAAAAGGAATAATGAAAAGAGACGAGAAATTCAGAAAAAAAAAAAATCTAAAAATATAAAACAAGAATACAAAATAAAGTAAAGGAGGATTGAAGACAACAGACATACAGAGAACAAAGTAAAATCAGAAGAGAAGTAAAATGAGTGAAAATTTTATGAACAAGCAACAAAGATAATTAAAAAGAGAGAGGGAGAAAGACCAAAAAAGACAAAGAATACACAGAGCAGACAAGGAAGAGAGAACGTAACGAGAAGAGAAAAATAATAAACATGACAAAAATAAGAGAAGACATTAAAAAAAAACAAAAAAAAAAAAAACGTTATTTATGAGCCAAGGGAGGCAGTAAAGGTATTCATATTGCACTATGGACGTTGTTTATTGCAAATGATGCAACGGAGAGCAATGCGAGGTTGAATATCAAGGGAGGGAGACCAAGTTATTGTTAGGAAATGAGTCATAGTGAATTTGAAAGCAAACCTTAATTAAAAGACGAAAGGAAGCCGTGTGATGCTTATCATTATGATTGTCGTAATGAGATTTATTCACTGCACATTACCACCTGCTTCTTTCTATTTGTATCCACACACACACACACACACACACACACACACACACACACACACACACACACACATATATATATATATATATATATATATATATATAAATAAATGTGCACGTATGTATATATACATACCTATATATACTTATATATGCATTTATTTATGATCGCTATCAATGGGGAGCTAACATAGGCGGGGGCGCATAGCCGCATCCACCCTTCGCTTCCACCTACGAGGGTCCCTCATGGCGAGCCGCCAGGCAGGGGCCCGGCCCATCTCAAACTCTTCACGACAAGTTTGATCGATCTGCCCAAGCCATGACTTCCTCGGTTGTCCCACAGGCCTCCTCCACCAGGGTTGTCTCGAACAGAGACAACCTGTTGGGCAGGGTCATCCAGCGGGAAACGAGTTAGGTGGCTGTATTGCCTGAGCTGGCGATCACGGATTGTGCAAGTAACAGATCCTGAACCAGTCTCACAGTGCAACTGTTGGATGGACACATGATCCCGCCAAGTGTACCCTATGATCCAGCGCAGGGATCTGTTACAAAAGGCATCAATACGAGTTTCCAAAGCACAAGATAGTGTCCAGGTTTCACTACCGTACAGTAAAACTGGCAGTATCAGGGCCTTGAAGACCCGTAGCTTGGCCCTTCTGCACAGGTACAAACATCTCCAAATACTCTTATCGAGAGATTTCGTGACCCTTGCTACCAGGCCAAGCTGTCTACTGACTTCTTGGTCTGAGAGCCCAGAGTCACGAAGAGTTGGGACGCGGATGGGACGACGGGTAACCCCTGCTCCCTAACCGAGCCCCAGCAGTCGCCAACCCAGTGGGACCCACAGTCCGCTTTACTTGCTGGGTAGGAGAAATGTTAGTCCTCCCCCCAGCACCAACATCTATGGGATTCGCAGCTATTTAGGATATCTATATCTATCTATCTATCTATCTATCTATATATATATATATATATATATATAGATTCACATTTAGATATATATAAATAATTACAAATAGGTTTATATACATATGTATACATATGCATCCTTTTACACACACACAGACACAATCAGTGGGAAATAAAATCGACGAGCAGAGCGCCGGTTACAGAATGCTTTCCACGGGCGAGTGAGTGTGAAAAATATCAAAATCTATCGCTATTTACACTTGGGCGATTTGCATGTATGATGGAGCGTATAATGGCCGCGCGATGAGCTCACCTGTCACCGGAGATTCAAATTCATCCTTGTTATTGTAAACAAAAGCCAAAAACGATGTGTTAGTGGTATGCATATAGCCGTATGCATACATGCTTATATATATATATCTATATATATATATATATATATATATATATATATATATATATATATATATATACATATCTATATATATATATATATATATATATATATATATATATATATATATATATATATACATGTTTATATGTATATATATATATATATATATATATATATATATATATATATATATATATATATATATATATATATATACATGGTTATATGTATATATATATATATATATATATATATATATATATATATATATATATATATATATATATATATATATATATATATATATATATATATATATATATATATATATATATATATATATATATATAATTCATATGTATATATGTATATATTTACACACATACATACATATATATATACATATATATGGATATATAAAAACGTGTGAGTGTGGATATATATATATATATATATATATATATATATATATATATATATATATATATAAATAATTTAATATATATGTATATATACATAATATATATATATATATATATATATATATATATATATATATATATATATATATATATATATATATATATATATATATTTATATATATATATATATATATATATATATATATTTATATATATATATGTATATATGTATACATATATATGTGTATATATACATTATATATATATATATATATATATATATATATATATATATATATATATATATACATATATATATATATATATATATATATATATATATATATATATATATATATATATATATATATATATATATATATACTCATATATGTTTTATATATGTATATATATATATATGTATATATATATATATATATATATATATATATATATATATATATATATATATATATATATATATATATATATGTATATGTATATATATATATATATATATATATATATATATATATATATATATATATATATATGTATATATATATATATATATATATATATATATATATATATGTATATATATATATATATATATATATATATATATATATATATATATATATATATGCAAGATTGAATAAAGCAATGCCGCATTGATATAGATATATAACAATCCTTCATGACCAGGCCTTGAATCTAGGTCACTCCGGGTATGAGACCGGAGGGCCAGTACTAAACCAACCATGCCACGCGACCCACTAAAGGGAGTGTGCAACTAAGATCTAACTAGCTCCATAGACATTACCTATCTAGTAATACATAAGTAATGATAGCGAAGTTTTACACACTATCTGTGGGCAACCGGTGGAAATTGATTTAGAAATTCGAAACCGATGTCTGATATACTGATTTATATCTATATGGAAGATAGAATAATGCAATACCGCATTGATCTTGATATATAACAATCCTCCTTGACCAGGCCTCGAACCTAGGTCCCTTTGTGGGTCGCGTGGCATGGTTGGATAGTACTGGCCCTCCGGTCTCATACTCGAAGTGACCTACAAACAACATACTTGTATTCTAACAGGAGTAAATGTTTGATATACATTTTTGGAGAAAATAATGTTATAATTATGTCATTCCATTACCACTGCCATTATTTGAGGTGACTATTTCAATCCTTGCTACTATTTTAATTTTGCCTTCGTCCTGTATTAACAAACGTTTTTCTTTACCACTAACTATATTCATACAGTATACAACACTGTGTGTATGTCTTATAGATCAATAAAAAAAAACCATGTCCATAAAGTTAAGTACATTTGACGATGGAAGGACGATATTCAAGGACAAAAGGACAAAAATGGATGGTGGAAGGAACACA
>NC_061832.1:3732313-3737313 GCF_019202785.1 Penaeus chinensis
TCTCTCTCTCTCTCTCTCTCTCTCTCTCCATCTCCATCTCCATCTCCATATCTCTCTCTCTGCCTCTCTCTCTCTCTCTCTCTCTCTCTCTCTCTCTCTCTCTCTCTCTCTCTCTCTCTCTCTCTCTCTCTCTCTCTCTCTCTCTCTCTCCATCTCCATCTCCATATCTCTCTCTCTGTCTCTCTCTCTCTCTCTCTCTCTCTCTCTCTCTCTCTCTCTCTCTCTCTCTCTCTCTCTCTCTCTCTCTCTCTCTCTCTCTCTCTCTCTCTCACCCCCTTCATCTCATCCTCCCACTCTGAAAGAGCTGTAACATAACGCGGGTATAAAAAAAATAACAGTAATGTTGAAAGGGACTTTACTGTAATGTAATTTAGTACCAATTGCTGCTGTTTTCTCTGCAGATGTAGCAAAAATAGGCATAACCGAGTGTTTCAAAACGCATTTGCATACTGGCACATTCAGGCGTGGAAATTTGAAGAGGTGATATCACACTTTATGCGAGTGAATTCCTACCTTTTGCATATCTCATTGACGCCATTACAGTGTACAGCGCATATGTTCCCTTGCAATGGCTGACGTAATGTGAAGAGAGGATTATCATTATGTAATGAGAAATGTGCTATCATGTGCAACGCTGAAACAACAGGTTCGAGGAAGGTCCAGAACGTGCACAGTGCCTCATGGAGTGCCACCGTACCTTTGAGCACAGCGTGGGAAAAGGTTATCCTTCGTTATGGTTATGGCATATTCATACTGTTATCGTTTTGTATTCTTATTGATATTAGTGTTAATTTTCCATGACTTTCTTTAAATATTTTAGCCATATTCTCTGAATGATATTAGTATTATTTAAATTTATATTGGTATTATCAGAAATGATATTTGTATTATTTTAAATGATATTAGTATTTTTAGAAATGCTATTAGTATTATTAGAAATATATCTGTTAGTAGTATTATTGTTTATATTCTTCTGTTGTGCTGCTGTTGTTGAAGTTCATGTTGTTATCTACTGTTATCAATAGTATTAATTTTTGTTTTTTTAATTATTATTACTATTATTGTTATTTGTATCGTCATTATCAACCCATCCTTGTCATTATCCTTATCATTAATATCATTATCATTACTATTTTTATTATTATTATTATTATTATTATTACCATCATTATTATTCTTATCATTCCTACTACTACTGTTATTATTATAATTATTGTTATTATTATTATTTTCATTATTATTGTTATTGTTGTTGTTGTTGCTGCTGCTCTTGTTGTTGTTATTGTCATTGTTATTGTTATTGTTATTGTTATTATCATTATTATTGTTGTTGTTGTTACTGTTGTTGTTATTGTTATAGTTATTAGTTATTATTATTATTATTACTATGTCTATTATTATCATTATCTTTTCATCATTGTTATTATCATTATTATAAATATTAGTATTATTATCATTATCAATATCATTTTTATTATTATTTTCATTATTAATTTGTTATCGTTATCATTATCATTATCATTATTAATTTGTCATCATCATCATCATTATTATTGTTCTTATTATCATCATCATTATTATTATCATTATCATCCTCACCATCCTTATTATTGTTCTTATTATCATCATCATTATTATTATCGTTATCATCATCATCATCATCATCATTATTGTTATTACTATCATCATCATCATTATCATCATTATTATTAATGTGCTGTTGCTGTTGTTATCACTATTATCATTATCATAGCAGGGAATCACGAGGGGCGGTCACCCAGCGTGCGAGTTCGAATCCCGCCCCAGTGGTCCCAGACTGAAAGGAAGGGCATCCGGTCGGGGCAACGGCCGCCCTTTCCAGAGCCAAAGTCCTTCGAAAGAGGGAACTGCCTTTACGAGGGAGTTCGTGACGTAAGGCTGGATTATCTCTCTCTCTCTCTCTCTCTCTCTCTCTCTCTCTCTCTCTCTCTCTCTCTCTCTCTTCTCTCTCTCTCTCTCTCTCTTTGTCTCTCTCTCTCTCTCTCTCTCTCTCTCTCTCTCTCTCTCTCTCTCTCTCTCTCTCTTTGTATCTGTCTCTGTCTATCACATATTATTATTATTTCTGTTGTCCATTTTAGAATTATCTTTATCATTTTATTAATAATCACTATTGTTATCAATATCATTACTATCATCATTATCATTATCACTACCATTAGCTTTATCATTATAATTGCCATTACCATTATAATTTTCATCATCACCATCCTTATTATCATTATCTATATAATTATCCTCATTATCATTATCATTATCCTCATCGTATCACCATCATCACCACCATCATTATCATAATTGTCATCATCATCACGAACATCTCTAGTATCAAAGTATTTTTTTTTTTACAATTACTTGTATCATCATCATCGTCTTCCTCAGTTTAGTAGTATACGACGACGTAATTATCATAACGGAATATCTGAATATGAATTGCTAAGTGAATATTTTCAAGAGATCACTTGAAGGCAGTCAGTCTGTATGTTATATCAGAGAAAGAGCGTGAATGATTGTGACACGCTAGAAACGAGAGTGAGGGTAATAAATAACGGGAAACGAGGCTACGAAAAAAAAAAAGAGTTATTAAAATCCACGTGAATAATGAGATAATTCCAGAAGGTGGCCGCCATTTTCTCCTGCATCCGATTACCATAACCTGACCTTGACTTCGGCTTCCGCACGTAAAACGGTAATGACACAATAACAATAAATGCGAACATAAAAATGAAAATCAAAATCCGACCTAATTTTCTTTTTCCGGCGGAGAAACCTTTACGCGATAAAATAAAAATAAGAAAAACACATGATAAAAATAGAAGAATTACAAAACGCGCACTTGAAATGACCTCGTAATTCTCCCGCGAAATGTGAGAGACGAAGGCATAAATAATCCCTTTCGGAGCAAGTGGTAATATTTTTCACTTTCCCGCATGAGTTAAAATACAGTAATATACGGCCTTTTATTTCCCGGCGTCTCCCTGACGGCAATCTGACACGCGATAAAGTTTAGTGATTAAAATATACTTCTCTGGTGGCAGCTTCGCGCGGTGTTTTGTTCTCGCGATGAATTGCACGAAGTTTAAAGGGCCGCCGTGCGATTTACGCCCTTATGGTTAATTGCTAAGGAGGGTCGGCAGGCATTGATCGCAATATTCAAAGAATGGCCCCTAAGATATGGGGGTGCGTGTGCATATACACTCGCGTGTGTCTTGCGGGTAACCATACACTCTTGCATCCACGCAAAAAAAAAAAAAAAAAAAAAAAAAAAAGCTTATGAATGTATATATCTAGTTACCTTTCCATCTATTTTTTTTCTGTCTATCCATCTATCCGTCTCTTTATACATATGTCCATCTATTTATCTCTCTATCAATCCATCTATCTATCTTTCTATCTATTAGTTCATCTATCTATCTTTCTATCTATCGGTTCATCTATCTATCTTCCTATCTATCCATCTATCTATCTGCCTCTCTGTTTATCCATCCTTTTATCTACTTATCTATCTCTCAATATCTGCACACATGAAGCAAATAAAATTCAGAAGGGCATTGGTACGCATTCATATACCCAATGTAATCCTGCCGACAAGATAGCACCAGCTTAACTACCATCCAAAAGATATGCGAGAAAGAAAAAAAGACAGAGAGAAAGAAAGAAAGACAGAGAGAAAGAAAAAAAGACAGAGAGAAAGAAAGAAAGAAAGAGAGAAAGAAAGAAAGAAAGAAAGAAAGAAAGAAAGAAAGAGAAAGAAAGAAAGAAAGAGAGAATGAAAGAAAGAGAGGAGGAAAGAAAGAAAGAAAGAGAGAAAGAAAGAAAGAGATAAAGAAAGAAAGAAAGAAGAGAGAAAGAAAGAAAGAGAAAGAAAGAAAGAAAGAAAGAAAGCAAGAAAGAAAGAGAGAAAGAAAGAAAGAGAGAAACAAAGAAAGACAGAGAGAAAGAAAGAAAAACAGAGAGAAAGAAAGAAAGAGATAAAGAAAGAGAGAAAGACTGGACTGGCTTACCACTCTCGGTCAGCAGGTCGCTCCATAAGCGCCTTATAAGTAAATCCCAAGAAACTGAAAGTCTGTATTCCTTATTATGGTTGTTGGCTGTTTGGTTGAGCTCTTCGGGACCTTTGTAGAGAGGAGGGGGGGGGGGGAGTAGAGGAGGAAAAGGGAATTGTTTTGTTTTTCTTTCTTTCTTTTTGTAGTGGTTGGGGTGGGAAGGGAGTGTGTGTGTGTGTTCAAATTTTGCGGTCGTTATCATGACTGCTAAAGTAAAGAAAATCATACACAAACACACACATAAAGATACACATGTATATATATATATATATATATATATATATATATATATATATATATATATATATATGTATGTATGTATGTATGTATGTATGTATGTATAATGTGAAACTGGCGACCAAATAAAAATTCCTTGGGCAATCATTCCCACAGATAACAAAAAGTTTAAAAGTACGCATCGAACTACTTACTAGCCTTTAAAATATTCTGTTTCACATTCCGAAAAATATCCTGACTTCGAACCTGGATTAGGCCTATAGACCACGGCTCACTAACCCTCCAGTGGGCGTGTCGAGACGTTTAAAGAGGAAGGGGAGAGAGAGAGAGAGAGAGAGAGAGAGAGAGAGAGAGAGAGAGAGAGAGAGAGAGAGAGAGAGAGAGGGAGAGAGGGAGAGAGAGAGAGAGAGAGAGAGAGAGAGAGAGAGAGAGAGGGGAGGGAGAGAGAGAGAGAGAGAGAGAGAGAGAGAGAGAGAGAGAGAGAGAGAGAGAGAGAGAGAGAGAGAGAAGAGGGAGAGAAAGAGAGAGAAAGAGAGAGAAAGAGAGAGAGAGAGAGAGAGAGAGAGAGAGAGAGAGAGAGAGAGAGAAAGAAAGAAAGAAAGAAAGAGGAGAAAAGGACAAAGAGAGGCAGGGAGCGAGACAGCTGCTTTGAGGAAGAAAGGAGAGAGATTGAAAAGGAAA
>NC_061832.1:3747313-3749813 GCF_019202785.1 Penaeus chinensis
AAATCAGTATAGCACTTTCTTCCTCCGACGAAAAAATATAGCTTCGGAGCGAGCCTCTAGACAGGAACTCATAAGACGCGGTACACCTGATCATTAATTAGGTCGAGAAGACTGCTGTTCAGAGATAATGTTCCTAATGCATAATTTTACCTACATTCGTACACATCCGCTCGCCGTAAAAATTTGCATATAAATTGGTATTAAAAAGAACGGAAGAAGAAGAAGAAGAAAAAAAAAATATGTCTTGGTCGGAAGGTTAAGGAAGATCATTGGAGAAATAGAGAAGAGAGAGGGAGGGAAGGAGAGGAGAGTGAGAGGGAAAAGGAAAGGAGAGAGAGGAGAAAAGAGGGAAGGGAGTAAGGGGAGAGAGGAGAAAGAGAGGGAAAGGAGTAAGGGGAGAGAGGAGAAAGAGAGGGAAAGGAGTAAGGGGAGAGAGGAGAAAGAGGGGGAGGGAGGAGAGGAGAGGAGAAAGAGGGGGAAAAGAAAATGAGGGAGAGGAGAAAGAGGGGAAGGGAGGAAGAGGAGAAAGGTAAGGAAAAGAGTAAGAGGGGAGAGGATAAAAAGAGACAAGAGGGTAAGGGGGAGAGAGGAGAAAAAGAAGGAAGTGAGAAAGTGGAAAGAGGAGAAAAACATTAGATACAAAAATAATACCCCCACCGCCTTAAAAAAAATAATAATAATTAAATAATAAAAGTAATAAAATCTGATAAATAAAAAAATCTAAAATTCCAAATTATCAAAATTCTCTCGTGAGAAAGATTTCCAATCCATTTCCGTCGAGAATCAGATGCATATTTCACTATGGGAATTATTGCTTCAATCAGCTAAAGTCACAGATAAGTTGACAGTAGTGAAGCGAGAAAGTATATTTTCTTTATCTCTTATATCATTTGTATAATTCGAAATCATAAAATGAGATGTAATTATAATACTATAACATGAAATATGATTAAAAAGAAAAAAAAAAAAAAATAGAGAGATAATTAATATAAAGAAAATGAAAAAAGGAGAATATAGATTTATATATATATATATATATATATATATATATATATATATATATATATATATATATATATATATACAATAGGAGAAACTGAATGACAAGAAAGGGGAAAAAAGAAGAAATGAAAGAAAAAGTAATAATTTCTAAAATATTTTCTTAATTAAAGTCTCAGCCAGGAGAGATTAGATGCACGAGACTCTTATAGACATCTTGACCCTACTTGTGTTTGCTTGCTTTATCTTCCTTAAGATTTTCTCTCGTCTTCTGCCTTCTCCTTTTTTTCATCTTCTATGTAATTTTCCTTCTTTCGTTCATTTTGCTTTTATATTCAAGTTTATTATGTTTTTGATTTTGTTATTATTGGTATTTATGTGACATGAGGGATGTGGATATTGTATATTTATTTCCTCCTAGTCTAAGAATATTGCATTCTTCATCTTATTGCTTATATTATTATCATTCTTCTTATTATTATTATCATTATTATTACTATTATTATCATTATTATTATTATTATTATTATTATTATTATTATTATTGTCATTGTTCTTATTATTATTATCATTATTATTATTATTATTATTATTATTATTATCATTATTATTATTATTATATTATTTGTTTTTTCTAACATTATTATCACTCTCATCATCATTAGTGTTAATATATTTCATGATCATCATCATCTTCAGCATTACTATCAGAATTATAATTACTGGTATCATTATTATCATCACTATTATCTTCCTCATTGTTACTATTTCATAATTTTTATCATCGATAGTATTAGCAGCAGTAAGCCCATAATTATTTGTATTACTGTTATCGTTATTGCTATTATAATAATAATAATAATAATAATAGTTATTATTATTATTATTATTATTATCATTATTATCATTATTATTATTATTATTATTATTATTGTTATTCCTTTTATTGTTATTATTATCTTTATTATCATTATCATTAGTATTTTTATCATTACTATTGTTATAAATATTATTATCATTATGATTCATCATCAATAATTCTATCAATATTAATTTCACTATTATTACTATTTTTATAATCATTGTCAGTATCAGCATAACTATTATTATCGTTCTATGGTTATTAATATCATAATGATGAAGAAGATGATGATGATGATGATGATGATGATGATGATGATGATGATGATGATGATGATGATGATGATGATGATGAGGAGGAGGAGGAGGAAAATGAAGATGAAGATGAAGTTGAAAACGAAAATGAAGATGAAGATGAAGGTGATGATGATGATGATTTTCAACATGAATATCATAGACCTTTCCTTCACTATTATCGTAATTCTATTAAGTATTACCACAGTTATAATAATTGATAACAGCATTATTTCAACAATCCTCAATTAAATCACTTGTAATAATGATACAGCTAAGACTCATTGCTCAGTCTGTTACGATTCATCACATTATCATTATTAGCGTTAATACTATCTAATTACTG
>NC_061832.1:3754813-3757313 GCF_019202785.1 Penaeus chinensis
GGAAAGGAAGAGGAGAAGGAGAGAGAGAGTAGAAGAGGGAAATGGAGTGGGAGAGTGGATGATTCCGGAAAGAGGGAAGGAGAGAGAGGAGGAAAATGTTAGAAGGGGAGGAATAGGGAGAGGAGAAAAAAAAGGACGGTAGAACCAGGGAGAGAGGGAGGATAGGAAGGAAGGAACGAGGAGAAGATGATGAGGGAAAATGGAAGGGGAAAGGGAAGAGGAGGAGGGGAAAAGGAGAGGAAGAAGTGAAGGTGAAAAGGAAAAAGGTGATGCGAGAGACACGAAGATAGAGGAAGAGGATGAGAGGAAGAGAGGGGGAAACGGAGAGGAAGAAGAGGAAGGAGAGAGGAAAGATAAGAAGATAGAGATTGATAAAGGATAAAAGAAAGGGGGGAGGAAGAATCAGGAAGAAACTAAAAGAATTGAAAGAGAAAGAGAGGAAACGGAGAGAAAAGGGGGAAAGAGGGTAGGAGGAGGAGGAGAAAAACGATAGGAGAAGAAGAAGAGGAGAGAGAAACGAAGGGAAAGAAGAGTGATGAGAGAGGAAGCAGATGAAGGAGAAAAAAGAGAGGAGAAGGAGGAGAGGAAAAGGAATTGAGGGGAAAATGAGGTGAAGAGGAAGAGGGGAAAACGAAAGGTAGGGAAGAGGAAGAGGATAAAACGAAGAAGAAGGGGAATGGAGAAAGAGAAATTAAGAGAAGCTAGGAATAGGGGAAGGAGATTAGGAACAGAGGAAGAAGAGGAAGACAAAGAGGGAGAGGGAAAGATGAGGGATAGAGAGAAGGAAGAGGGATAAAGAAAGGAAAATGAGGAAGAGGGAAAGAGGAGTAAACAGAGCAGGAGGTAGAAGATCAAAGGAAAGAGAGGAGGAAATGAGAAAGAAGAGTGATAAGTAATAAATGGGACAATGGAATGTACGTTAGATAGTTACACAGAAAAAAAAAAAAGAGCGAGAGAGAAAAAAGGAGAGAGATATAGATAGATAGATAGATAGATAAAGCGAGAGAGAGAGAGAGAGAGAGTAAGAGAGAGAGAGAGAGAGAGAGAGAGAGAGAGAGAGAGAGAGAGAGAGAGAGAGACAGACAGACAGACAGACAGAGGAAAGGAGAGATATAGAGATAGAGATAGATAGATAGATTGATAGATAAAGCGAAAGAGAGAGAGAGAGAGAGATAGAGAGAGGGAGAGAGAGAGAGAGAGAGAGAGAGAGAGAGAGAGAGAGAGAGAGAGAGAGAGAGAGAGAGAGAGAGAGAGAGAGAGAGAGAGAGAGAGAGAGAGAGAGAGAGAGAGAGAGAGAGAGAGAGAGAGAGTGACAAAGGCACGGAATAAGCGAAAAAAAAAGCAGATAAAAGAAAGACAAAGAAAAAACGAAACAAAAGACAGAGAGAGCGACACACAGACACTCGAAGACACAAACTAAGAATCATACATCAAAGAAGTCAGGAATGAAAAAGCGAAAGAAAAAGACAACAAAAGAAATATAAGAGAAAGAGAGACAGAAAGAGAAGAGAAAGCTCACCAAACTTTCCCCTGAAGACGCATTTCACTTTTTCTCTCCCCTTTCCCGAATTAAATGGTTGAGAGACGTAATTACAGTGTGACAGTGAAATAAATGCGCGCTTGTTACCTCATCTGTTTAACGACGGAAGTCCAATTTCCCTCGCCAGGCTGTCAAATAATTCCAGATTCGTTCTAACGGTGTCCTTCGCCTCCGTCTAAAAGGGTACTACCATCGGACTTATATTCTTAGCATTAGTCAGCTGTTTTCATTTGCAAGATATGTTGAATATGTATTAGTCTCACCTCTTTCCCCATTAATTCTATTCTCTTGATTGCAGTGTGTGGCTCTGTTTTAAAAAGTTGGATGGATTTCAGTTTTAATGCCTATTGCACCTGCTGCTGAATAGCATTCATGAGGAAGAAAAAATGTTTATTGGTTTACTTCTTTGTGTGTTTGCGTTTCCTTTTATCGGTGATGTATAGACAGCAATTTCATTAATGATAATGATGATAACGACAGCGTAGGTTGATAAGGATAATAATATCTTGATGACTGCATGGTGATTATAACCGCAGTTATTCTCATGATTATTAAACATAATACTAGTTATGGTAGTGCTTATTGCTGGTGATATTGATTGTAACTATCCTAACAATAACAATACTAATGTCGTATCAATACAAAAACAAATACTAATATCAATACCACCACAATTACTAATACTAACACCAATACTAACAACGATAGAGACAACAACAATAACGAAAACAATCATGAAATTAAAAATAACATCACAATGCCTTCACCCACACCGTCAATACTTGAATAAAAAGATAAGAAAGAGCGAGAAAAACCTTGAATAAATCGGAGAGAAAAGCAAAGAGTCATTTCACTCTTGTCTGAGAATGAGACACAGAGGAAAAAGAAACAAGATCTTGGCCGATAGTTTCACGGTGAACAAAGAAGAGAAGAGACGAAATCAAGACAGTTTGATATTTG
>NC_061832.1:3762313-3779813 GCF_019202785.1 Penaeus chinensis
CCTGGCATGTCGTATCTCGTACCATCCCAGCGCCATTATCTAATTAAACTCACGATGTTGCACTGATTACCTACAAACTTCCTTGGCGCTGCGTGATGTTGCGGGAGAAACACGTCGTCGGAATTGGCCTCAAGTGTTGAAGGAAGCCATCTATTTTTGCGTCTCCCTCTAGGCCCTGTTCGCTTTCCTCTTTCGTTTATTTCTCTCTCTCGCTCTCTCTCTCTCTCTCTTTCTGTATTTGTCGCTTTCTCTTTCTATTCTTTCTTTCGGTTTCTCTCTCTCTTTTCACTCACGTCTTCTCTTCCCCCTCTTCCCTCCTCTTATCCTTTCCCCCTCCCTCTTTCCTCTTTCCCCTTCTCCAATCCTTTCCCAATCTCTCTTCCCTCTTTTCCTCTCTCCCTCTTCTTCCCCCTCTCTCTCTCCTCCTCCCTCCTTCCAAAAAGCTTGTCAAGTTTCCCCTCTCTTTCTCTTCCCTCTTTTCCCTCCCATCATCGTTTCCTCCTCTCTCTCTCTTCCCTCTCTTCCTCTTTTCCCTCCACTCATCGTTTCCTCCTCTCTCATTCCTCTCTTCCTCTCTCCTTTCCGCTCTCTCCTTCCAACCTCTTCTCAACTTTCCTTCACCCTTTTCTTGGTGAAAGAGCTTCCTCGGGTACAAACAGGCGTTCGTTGAAGCGGAGGTACTGGCAAGGAGGGGGGGGGGGGGGGGGGGGGGGGGGGAGGGAGGAAAGGAGGAAGGGAGGGAAGAAAGGAAGGAGGGAGGGAGGGAGGGAAGAAGGGAGGGAGAGAGGAGTGGGAGATGATAGACAGGACAGGAGGCAAGGAGGGAGGGAGGGAGGGAGGGAGGGAGGGAGGGAGGGAGGGAGGGAAGGAGGGAGGGAGGGGGATGGGAAAACGTGTGGGAGATGATGGACTGGGCGGGAGCGAGGGAGGGAGGAAGGGAGGGAAGAAGAGAAAGAGGGAAAGAGGAGAGGGAGGGAAATGGGTGAAAGGGTGAGGAAGGCAAGGAGAGAGGGGAGATGATTCAAAGACATACAGACAGACAGATATGGGGGGGGGGGGGGTAATGTTCCTCTTGAAATAGCAATAAAGTTTTATCCTCGGTCGCCATGATGTAAGAGTTTCATTAGATCCGGTTTGGATTCTGGCTCTTCTCCTACTTTTTCCTATTCGATGATGCTACCGTAGGCGTCTCTCTCTCTGTCTATCTGTCAATCTATCTATCTCTATATCTGTCTATCAATCTCTTTCTCTCTCTCTCCTCTCTCTCTTTCTCATTCCCTACCTCCCTCCCTCTCTCTCTCTCTCTCTCTCTCTCTCTCTCTCTCTCTCTCTCTCTCTCTCTCTCTCTCTCTCTCTCTCTCTCTCTCTCTCTCTCTCTCTCTCTCTCTCTCTCTCTCTAATAATCTTAAACGGTAAGTATATTGCAGCCTTTAACCCAGCTGCCTACACTAAACTTCTTCCATCTTTCCACACAATCTACTCCGTTTCCACCTATCCTTTATAAACTTTTATAAACCATTATAACTCCTAAACCGTTTTATCCGATCCAATCATTGAATATTCTTCTAGAACGACATCACATTACGAATAGAAAAAAAGAGAGAGAAGTGGAAGACGGAAACGAAGATAAAAAAAAAAAAAAGTAGTACGTCGGTTAAAGTCGGACAGGTACTTATTGCAAACTTTGTGCTGATTGACTGTCCATCTGCTGTCCCTTCGCCTGAGGGGTGGAGGGGGGGGGGGGGAGGGGGGGGGGGATCTAGGGAGGGGTGAAGGGGGGGTCTAAATAAAGATAGGGATTGAGGGGTGGAGTGAAGGGAGAAGGAAGAGATGAGGGGAGGAGGGAGGGTCTTAAAAAAGATAGAGGGAGAGGGGTGGGGTGAAGGGAGAGGGAAGAAATGAGATGAGGTCTAAGGAAGTTTAGGGAAGAGGGAAAGCCTGAGGAGCAGAGAAAAGGGAAAAAAAAGGGGGGGGGGGGAAGTCTACGGAAAGGGAGAAGGAAGGGAAGAGGGCAAGGTAGAGATTGAGGAAAAACTATGAGGAGAAAGGAAGCCTAAGGAGGAGGGATAAGGAAAGAAGGCAGGGATGATTTAGAAGGGGGAGGAGAGAGAAGGGAAAAATGGTGAGTTCTAGAAATGGACGGGGTTTGCGGTGAGGAATAGGGAGAGGTGAGGGGAAACCCGAAGAAGGAACGTCTAGGGAAAGATGAAGATAAGGAAGTAAACGAGAGGGGAGAGGGGAAAGATTGGGTAAAATAGGGAGGAGATGGTAGCTCTTGGCAGGGGCATGGGCAGAGGGGATACTCGGCGAGACGAAGGTGTAGGGAGAGGTGAGGGAGAGGGGAAATATTGGAAAAGAAGGGAGTGAGGTGATTTGCAAGGGGAAGAAAGGGGGAGTAAGAGGGAGCTGGACAATTAAAGAACTGGAGGTAAGGAAGTAAGTGAAGGACGAAGAGAAAATTGAGGCGACAGTACGAATAGAAGGAAATATAGAGAAGAAAAGAAGGAGGTAAGGAAGGAGGAAGAAAAAGTGATTTAGACGCGGAAGAAATCACGATAAGAGGACGGAAGCAGATAGATAAGAAGGTTCAGCAGTAGATTTAAGATAGACGATAGAAGAACAAAAAGGGAGAGAAGAATAAGAAAAGAAAAAACAAGTAAAAAAAAAAGAAAAAAGGAAGAAAAGGAAAACGAGGAGAAGGAGCAATATATAATCCTATCGGACAGATCGTTACCGCGGGATTGTCAAGCAGCTCAGCGCATCCTGCAGTTGCTATATGGCAGCTGTATCTGCCTTGTTATTGCAGAAATACGATCTAGATTCATCTATGCAGATTTGATCACAACTGCAACACCGGGAGCGACAGTACAACAAAGCCGGGCGACAGTATCAACTGGGCTTTCCATCAGTGACAATAAGAGTAGCAATTACGTCACATTTTCACGCTAGCATCGAGAATACTACGACCACCACTTAGGCCGACCAATACCCCGATCTCACTTCTATTACGGGGGCTAATTACCATGGCAGTCGATAATAATAGTCATCTTGGGTAATGAGAGGATTAGACGAATGGATGAATGAAAGAAGACGGAGAGAGAAAAAGGGAGAGAAAATGGACAAGAATGATTGGCCATTTGGAATACGATGGTAATTCACGAGGAAAGAAAATCGACCAATGGCAGTGGCCAGGAGCGAGTAATGGCGTCGGTAATTTTAAGTTGTTTTTTTTTTTCGTTTTTTTTTTTTTTTTTTGGGGGGGGGGGTCACTTTGTTTTATCGATTTGTTCTATTTCATTTATTTTATTCTCTCTCTCTCTCTCTCTCTCTCTCTCTCTCTCTCTCTCTCTCTCTCTCTCTCTCTCACTCTTTCCCTCTCTCTCCCAATCTCTCTCTCTCTCTCTCTCTATATATATATATATATATATGTCTCTCTCCCTCTCCCTCTCTTTCTTCCTTACCTTCTTTCCCACGGATTGTCTCTGTATTTCTCCGACGTTATGGCTCTTCCATCATCAGAACTTGGTACCAAATAACCCTTGTAAGAGTCTTTTTCTTTTCATTGCTTCATCCATCTTTACTCACCCTTCGCTCTGTCCCCTTTCGCGATGCCAGATGTCCGTTTCTTCGCATTATGCGAGTGTTCCCCCTGCGTCCGAAAGGCCTCGTTTGGCTTCCTCATAGTGTGAAACTTCCGACTATTTACTGTTCTTTCCTCCGGGTTTCTGATATACGAACGAACTATTCCTTTTATGGCAGGACTCCTTGCGCGTTATATGACTAAGGCCTGGTAGGACTACGCTCCAATTTTGTCGCTTCTGCTCTTCTCGCTCTCTCGCTCTCTCCTTCCTTCTCCTTTTTTGTCTCTCTGTCTCTTGCTTTCCGATCCTTGTCTTTGTTTTCTCCACACACACACACACACACACACACACACACACACACACACACACACACACACACACACATATATATATATATATATATATATATATATATATATATATATATATATACATATATACATATACATATATATATATACATATATACATATATACATATATACATATATACATATATACATATATATATATATATATATATATATATATATATATATATATGTATATATGTATATATGTATATATGTATATATGTATATATATATGTATATGTATATATGTATATATATATATATATATATATATATATATATACATATATACATATACATATATATATATACATATATACATATATACATATATACATATATACATATATACATATATATATATATATATATATATATATATATATATATATATATATATATATATATATATATTAAACATACACACACACACACACACACACACACACACACACACATATATATATATATATATATATATATATATATATATATATATATATATATATATATATATTGTCCACTCTTATTTGCAAAAGAAACTAAATGTTTTTTTTCGTGAAAAAGCGTTCCTGTTGGTACTCTCCCTTCCGCCATATTGTTAATGGAAACACCGGTGTATATAATTTCACTCATTAACACGCCATGTTCGTTCTACTTCATCTTGGGAAAGAGTGGGAGAGAGAGAGCTAGCGTGAGAGAGAGAGAGAGAGAGAGAGAGAGAGAGAGAGAGAGAGAGAGAGAGAGAGAGAGAGAGAGAGAGAGAGAGAGAGAGCGAGAGAGAGAGAGACGAAGAGTGAGAGAAGAGAGAGAGAGAGGCGTAAATAGGGAGGAAGAGGCAGAGATAGAGTGATAGAGACAGAAACAGAGTAAGAGAGATTATTTTTTTCTTTCATCTCTTTCCATCTACCTGCTCCTCCTATCGATTTGTTTTCTTTTTCTCACCCAATTTCCTTCCTTTCTTATTTTTCCCAATCTACCTCTCGTTAACTTTTTTTTTTTTTTTTTTTTTTTTTTTTAATCTTCCCTCTCATATCTCCTCGACAAAGTCTCTATATTTTTCTTCTTTCCTCTACTCTCCCTTCCCCACCCTTTCCCCCTCAATATCCCTCCTCCTCCCCCCTGTCACCCTCCCCCTACTCATTCTCCTTTTTCAAACTCACCTCCCCTCACCTAAATAGCCTCCCCCACTCCCCCTCCCCCTTCCCCCTTCCATGCCCTTTCTCCCTACCCCGTCTATATTCCCTTTTCCTCAGGCCTAACACTCTAACACACTTTTAATAAACTCCACCCTCTCTATCTCCTCATTTCCCCTCACACTTCCTGCCACTTTTCTCGCCCTTTTCCCCTTACTTTTCCTCCTTCCTTTGTCCTCCTCCGCCCTCTTCCATCTTTCTTCCCACCCTCATTTTTCTTCTCACTCCCTCGCCCCATTTTTACCTTCCCCCTCCCCATCACTGTTCCTCCCTCCCTATTTCCCCTCTATCCTTCACTCTTTCCCTTGCTTACCTTCTCCTTCATACTTGCCCTTACCCTCGACACTTACCTACCTTCCATCATCCTTCTCTCTTATTCTAACCACCTCCCCTCCCTTCGCCTCAACCCTTCCTCACACCCTCAAGCATCCCCTCCCCACTCCCCACACCCGCAAGCACCCCCTCCCCACTCCCCACGTTCCCTTGCTCCCTCAAATTCCCTCTGTCCCCCCCAGGTCTATCCCCCCCACCCTCTTACCTTTCCCTTCCCTCTTCACTTTCACCTTTGCCTACGCTACCCATCGCCGCCCATTCTCCTTCCACCTTTCACCTTATATCTAGCCTTCCCTCCATCAACGCACACCCTTTAAATCCGCCCACCCCCTTCCCCCCATCCCCCCTCCAATCCTTGCCCTCCACCCGCCCCCTTCCTTTACCCCTTTCCCCTCTATCCCCTTGCTTCACCATCCCCGTCCTCCGCCCAACCAGACCATTCCCTCTCTTGCCCTCCGACCACCCTCTCCCCTCTATCCCCGCCAATCCCCTTTCTCCTCCACCCTTTTCCCTCCGTCCATCCTCTTCCCTCCACCCCTCCCTTCGCTCTCCGCCCTCCGCACTTCCTCTTCCCTCCAATTTCTCCTCCGTCCTCCACCCCTCAGTCCCCTCTATCCCTTTCTCCCTCCACCCCGCCCTCCGCCCTTCACCCCCATCTCCCCCTCTATCCCCTTCTCCCTCCATTTCGCCCTCCACCCTCTACCCTTCCTCTTCCCTCCGCCCTCCGCCCTTCACCCCCCCCCCCCTCTATTCCCTTCTCCCTCCACCCCGCCCTCTGCTCCACCTCTTCCCTCAACCCCGCCCTCTGCCCCGCCCTCCACCCATCCCCCCCCCCCCCCGCCCTCTCAAATGCCCATACCATTAATTTCAGTTTGCTTAAAGAAGCTGTCCCGGCCTCGGCATCGCCACTGGGCCCACGGCATCGCTTCCCGTATTAATCTTACGGGATTTTTTCTTCTTATTTTATGTGCTAGAGTTGGGCCTTCCAGGTATGTGTCGTAGAATGTTATTTGTGTTTGTTATTTGTCTCTTTTTCATGTTCTGTTTCTTTTGAGATTTTTATTTTCATTCTTTTTTTCTAACTCTTGTTTTTTTTCTTTCTGGGATATACTTATTTCTTATCGCGTTTTTATTCTACGTTTTATTTCTCTCTTTTTTTCTGTAGACATTTTCGTACATGTGTGTGTGCGAACCAAGCGCGCTCATATATATATTTCTTCTCTTCATTAGTAAAGCAATAAGGGTAATGATAATGTTGCACTTGGTTAAAAGCAAAACAATCGTAGTGAAGCTCATTATAATAATTATAGTCATGAAAAATACAGTGGAGGTCGGCTACAATGGAGGTCTCCTTTCTTTTCTTTATTTCTTTTCTTTCTCTCTCTTTTTTTTTTTTTTTTTTCTTTTAGGGACTAAGTAGGAGAAAAAGAAGAAAAAAAAGATTTTCCCTCTTGAATTGTGAGTCAAAATGACGTTAGTTATAATGAGGGTGAATACAATGAAGTCTTTGGGGGGAGGGACGGGAGGGGGGGGGGGGAGAGGGACATGTCAAGTGATAGGAGAATGAGAGAGGCTTGGATGAGAGAGAGAGAGAGAGAGAGAGAGAGATTGGGAGGGAGAGGGAGAGGGAGAGGGAGAGGGAGAGGGAGAGGGAGAGGGAGAGAGAGAGAGAGTGAGAGAGCGAGAGAGAGAGAGAGAGAGAGAGAGAGAGAGAGAGAGAGAGAGAGAGAGAGAGAGAGAGAGAGAGAGAGAGAAAGAGAGAGAGAGAGAGGGAAAGAGAGAGAGAGAGAGAGAGAGAGAGAGAGAGAGAGAGAGAGAGAGAGAGAGAGAGAGCGAGAGGGGGGGGGGGATGAAGAAAAAAAGGAAGGGAAGCAAAGAGGAAGAGAAAGACAGACAGACAACAGACACATGCCTAAAAGAGATAAAGACTCACCCACACACACAAACAGATAAACAGACAGAGAGTTAATCAGGCAGACAGACAGAGAGAAAGTGAGACGAAGACAAATGAAAACGCATTGCAATTAATAACAGCAAATAGTCGCACATCCAGAATGAGAATGGCAAAACATCACTCACAAACTCACAGTTCTATCTGCCTCCCTACGTCTAGTTGGGTGATTGTGTGTCTGTATGTGTGTGTTTGTTAGTGTGTGTGTGTTTGTTTGTTTGTCTGTGTGTGTGTGTGTGTGTGTGTGTATGTGTGTGTGTATGTGTGCGTGTGTGTGTGTGTATGTGTGTGTGTATGTGTGCGTGTGTGTGTGTGTATGTGTGTGTGTGTATATGTTTGTGTGTGTGTGTGTGTGTGTGTGTGTGTGTGTGTGTGTGTGTGTGTGTGTGTGTGCACGCGCGCGTGTGTGTGTGTGTTCACCCGAGCATGTGTTTGTTTTTATCTGTGTTTGCGCTTATATGTGAAAATGCTAGCTATGATAGTCATAGCAATACGGTTGATAATACTAGCAAATCGTAACGAAAATAATAAGAAAAGTGACATTAAGAACCCCGATCATACCAATTAATGAAAAAAAAAAAATCCCAAACAACAAAAATCACAACAACAAAATCAACAAGATAAGCAACAGCAGTAACAACAACAACAACAACATTAACAACAACAACACCAAACGGCAAAAAATGATTCAAGGCAGTATGCTGAAGTTAAGCCTCGAGAAATAACAGCAATAAACCAGGGAGACCGACACACCTAAACGGATTTGTGGACAGGTAAACCCAGCGAAGCCCTTTTCCTTCCCTTTCCCGTCCCCTCTTCTCCCCTCCTTTCCTCTCTTCTCCAGTTCTCCTGTTTGCTTTATTCCCTCTTCCTCCCAGTCGTATTGGCTTCCCCTCTTATCCCTACTTCTTTTTTTTTTTTTTTCCTTCTCTGCTTGTCTCTCTTCTTTTTCTCTTTGGTTCTCTTGCTATTCTCCCTTCTTTTTTTGCCTCTTTTTAGATTTTTCTTTCCCGTTTGCAATCGTTTGCTCTTTTTCTATTCTTTCTTCTTCTTCTGCATTGCTTCCTTTTACTATCTTTTCTTCCACTTCTCATCCCCTCTCCCTTCTCTCCTCTATTTTTTTTTTTTTTTTCTGGTGCCTCCTTCTCTTCTTCATCTGCTCTTCTCCCATCCCTTATGCTCTCTTCTTCTCCACTCTTTTCCATCTACTTCGTTTCCCGTTTCCTCTATACTCCCTTTCTTTTTCTTCTCTTTCCTCTCTCCTTTCCTCTCTCCTTTCCTCTACTGCTTTCCTTCCCTTTTCTCCCCTCTTCTTCCCTCGTTTGCAACTTGGTATGGGATAAATAATTAATTCGGTATTTAGGAAAAAAGGGGAGAGAAAGAAGAGAGAGTGCCATAAGAAGAAAGATGAAGTCACACACACAAACACAGAGCGAGAGAGAGAGAGAGAGAGAGAGGAGCCCCCCCCCCCCCAAAAAAAAAAAGAATCAGAAAAAAAAGTTCAGAGAAAATATCCTAATCTCCTCTTGACTTATTCTTACATCATCCCTGAAGGAATTGTCTATCACGCTTTCTTAAAGATTAAGTCAGGGCAGCTGTCAACCTCTTGTATTGATTTCAGAGAAGCATGTCAAGAGGGGGAGAAGTGGCACTATGGCAGACGGTTAATTGGATAATGTGCCATTGGGAATATTGCGGACAGGTACAGACAAACAGAGAAGACGAGAGAGGAAGAGAGAAAGAGAGAGAGAGAGCGAGCGAGCGAGCGAGAGAGAGAGAGAGAGAGAGAGAGAGAGAGAGAGAGAGAGAGAGAGAGAGAGAGAGAGAGAGAGAGAGAGAGAGAGAGGAGTGATGGAGAGAGAGGGAGTAGGGGATGGAGGAAGGGTGGGTGTGAGGGAAGGAAGGAAGGAGGGAGAGGGGAAGGGGAAGGTAAAAAAAGAGAGATAGGCACACAGACAAACAGAAACAGAGACAGGGACAGAGACAGACAGACAAACATGCAATCAAACCAACATAAAAAAAACAGGCAGTCAGACAGAACCACAGATAAAAACACAAACAATCAGAAGAAAGCAACGCACAGTACCCTCAGATTCCTCTCCCTCCCGCGCCGGGGGGTAACTCGACCATAATTTCTCCCAACACTGTCACAGGGATCGGTTCTTGCTCCGTAATATAACAAGGGGTCAATAGTTCCCAGGTAATTTCCGTCTTTCCAGCGAGGAGAGGTAAATAGAGGAACCCCGGGGCTGATCTAATAACATGGCTCCATCCCCGTTCCTGGCGCTACTTGGTGTTTATTGATGGCTTGGCTGGTGTGCCCTTTGGTCCCGTGGTTTCTCTTTCTTTCTTTCTTTTCCTTTCTTTTTTTGTCTTTCTCTCTCTGTCTGTCTCTCTCTCTCTCTCTCTGACTCATTCTCTTTCTCTCTCTCTTTTTTTTTTTTTTTTTTTTTTCTGACTTGTGTTCGAAACACTTCTCTCTTCCTTGAATCACAGGGACTGTTTTGCTTGTATATCGTATGCCTCTTCTGTTTTCAATCCTTGTCATGCTCTTGGTGTCCTTTGCTGTGGTCGGTCGCTGTGTCATATTTCGTTTTTTTTTCTTTTCTTTTCTTTTCTTTTATATGTTCACAATAGCTTTTTCTTGTTTCCTCTGCCTAATTATTATCATTATTGTCATTCTCATTGATATCGTTGTTTTTTACACACACACTACACACAATACTCACAACAACAACAATAAAAAATAAACCTTATAAGTGAAAAAAATCCACCAACTACAACAGTGACACCACTACCACCAACAGCAACAACAACAATAACACCATCACCAAAAGCAACAACAACACCAAACAAAATCAACGGCAACAACAACAATAACACCACCACCACCAACAATAACACCACCAGCAACACCAAGCAAAACCAAAGCAACAACAACAATAACAACACCCCCAACAGCAACAACAACACCCAACAAAATCAACGGCAACAACAACAGTAACACCACCACCAACACCACCACCATCAACAGCAACAGCAACACCAACAACAACAACAACAATAACACCACCACCAACAACAACAATACTACCACCAACAACGGGGCCACGACCTTCCGAAAATGAAGCAGCTTCTTCCCGGCGAGAGACACTAAATTTCGCATTATTCATAGCGAAGACATAATCTCCTCCTTAAGAAGCCTGGCAAAGGAGAGTCTCGAAGGAGTTGCTTAATCGCCTTAGCTCACACCTCTGTGAACATTAAAGAAAGTTAATTATGGCTGGGGTGAAAGGGGTGGGGGGTATGGGGGAGGGGGAAAGGGGGGAGGTATGGGAGAGGGGTTGGGCGGAGGAGGGGGGAGAGGGGGTGGGGGAATGGGGGAGGTATGGGTGAGGGGTAGGGCAGAGGATGGAGGAAGGGGGGTGAAATGGGGGAGGTATGGGTGAGGGGGAATGGGGGGAGGTATGGGTGAGAGGGAATGGGGGGAGGTATGGGTGAGGGGGGATGGGGGAGGTATGGGTGAAGGGGGGTGGGGGGAGGTATGGGTGAGGGGGAATGTGGGGAGGTATGGGTGAAGGGGGGTGGGGGGAGGTATGGGTGAGGGGGAATGTGGGGAGGTATGGGTGAGGGGGAATGGGGGGAGGTATGGGTGAGGGGGAATGGGGGGAGGTATGGGTAAGGGGGATGGGGGAGGTATGGGTGAGGGGGAATGGGGGGAGGTATGGGTGAGGGGTTGGGCAGAGGAGGGGGGAGAGGGGGTGCGGGGAATGGGGGAGGTATGGGTGAGGGGGGATGGGGGAGGTATGGAAGAGGGGTTGGGCAGAGGAGGGGGGGAGGGGGGTATGGGTGAGGGGGAATGGGGGATATGGGTGAGGGGAAAGGGGGAGAGGGGTTAGGGAGGGGGATACGAGGATGGGGAGGGGTCTGGATAGGTAGGGGCGATGGGGGAGGAGGGTGAGGTAGAGACGAAAAAGGTAGGGGTTGAACAAATGGGGAACAAGGGCGGAACGGGGGGGGGGGGGGGTAATGTATAAAAATAACGTCCGCGTTAAAATAATAATACAGAGTAGAAGGTTAGAAGCAAAGGGGATGGGTGGAGGTGAGGCTGGGTGGTAGGGCCTCTCTCTCTCTCTCTCTCTCTCTCTCTCTCCTTTTTTTTTCTCTCTCTCTCTCCTTCTCTCTCTCTCTCTCTCTCTCTCTCTATCTCTCTCTCTCTCTCTCTCTCTCTCTCTCTCTCTCTCATTATATCTATCTCTCTCCGTCCTCCTTCCTCCTTCCCTCTTTCCCTCTACCTCTACCTCTCTCCCTCTTTCGTTCTCCTTCTCTTTGCCTAACAAAGCCAAAATGACTATTTTCTCTTTTAATTATGACGACGCAATTAAAGCCACTCACTTATGATCTCTCTGTCTCTGTCTATCTGTTTTTTTCTGTCTGTCTGTCTATATCTGCCTTTCTTTCTGTCTGTCTGTCTTTCTGTCTTTCTGTTTGTTTGTCTCTCTCTCTCTCATTCTCTCTCTCTAACTCTCTCTCCCACTCTCTCTCTCTCTCTCTCTCTCTCTCTCTCTCTCTCTCTCTCTCTCTCTCTCTCTCTCTCTCTCTCTCTCTCTCTCTCTCTCTCTCTCTCTCTCTCTCTCTCTCTCTCTCCCTCTCGTTACTTGTATAAGAAGAATATAAAAAGGAAGTAGGAAAATGAAGAAAGGAAAACCAAAAACAAACTCCCGTAATGGAAAGAAATGTTTTCCTATTAATCTTTCCACAGCTTCCAAAGTTCCCGTGTAAAAGGAAAGGAATAAAAAAAGAAAAAAAAAAAAAGAAAAAAAAAAAGTCAAAACTTTTACGCCTCTATAAAATATTTCAGACAAAAGTTAATCCGACATAAACCGAAGCTTACCGGCATCCATCATTGTTTCCCCTTTCGTATCTTTTTCTGTCTTTTTTTTCTTCTTTTTTGTCTCTCTCTTTCTCTGTCTTTGTCTATTCTATCAGAACGCAACATAAATCACTGGATATGATAATTCAAAGCTTCATTCGGATGCTTCGGGAAGATTAAATTTGGGAAAAAAATAGATCAAGAGAATAGATTTGTTGGGACGAGGGAGAAGGAAAAGGAGAGAGAGAGAGAGAGAGAGAGAGAGAGAGAGAGAGAGAGAGAGAGAGAGAGAGAGAGAGAGAGAGAGAGAGAGAAGGATAAGGAGAAAGAGAAAGATGGAGACTAGAAAGATAGAGAGAGGGGGGGGGGGGGAGGGAGAGAGAGAAAGAATAAGAGAGAGACAGACAGACAGACAGACAGACAGACAGACAGACAAACAGACAGACAAACAGACAGACAGACAGATAGGCAGACAGAGACAGACAGGGACAGAGAGAACAACAGACAACGAAGAAAGTAAAAAAGACAGAGGGAAAAGAAAGACAGAGATAAATAAATAAAAAAGAACATACGTAAACGTACAAAAAACGAACCAAAGCAAACCCAAGAGGAAAACAAAGAAAAACAAATATATATAAAAACAGAAAAAAAATCCCGAGTCAAGATTCATCACACAGAAGTGGACTCCTGTATGTATCATGAACCCCCAGCGAGAGACGGTACAAAGGAGAAACATCAAAGACAAAAATCCATCTCGTTTTGGACAAGTGATTGAGAGATCAGAGGAGAGAAGCAGCTCCTTTAACTTTTATGAAAACCGGGATGGGGTTCAGACCTTCCTGAGCTTTATTGATATCACCTCCAGAAACCCGGTTTGCAGGTGCTTTCCAGTTTATGTTGGAGAAAGTTAGGGGGTGTTGGGGATTGGGGCTGGTGGAGGAAAGAGGGTGTGGGTGTTGGGAATGGTACGGGGTTGAGTGGTGGAGAAAGTCCGTGAGTGTTGGAGGCTATGTGGGGGAGATAGGAAACAGAGTCTTGAAGGTTGGGTGGATGCAAGATTTGTGTTGGTGAATTTTGGATGAGAAGGTGTTGGGGGATTGGGCGGAAGAGAGAGGCTATGGGTGTTGAGAATGTGGCAGGTAAAGTAGAAAGCCTTTAATTGTTGGGGATATTTTGAGGAAAATTTTTTTGAGTGTCGAAGATATTTGGAGGAGGAAGTCTGTGAGTGTTGGGGCCCGAATGAAGGAGAGAGGCTTGGGTGAATGCACCAGAAAGAGGAGAAAGTTTTGGAGTGTTGGAGATTTTTGGAGGGAAAAGTGTGTAAGTGTTGAGGAGAATTGGAGGAAAAATGTATGAGTATTGGGGATAGTTGGAGGAAAAAGTGTGTGTTGGGGTTTGCTCTTAGAAAGTGTCGAAGATTGTGTGGATGAATAAGTATTTATGTTGGAGATGAGGTTGGACGATGAAGGAAGGGGGGAGGAGGGAAGGCTGCCAGTGTTGGGGGTGGATTGCTATTGTTGGGGAATGGCTGATGAGGAAGAGAGGGAGGAGGTATGTAATCTTAGCCTAGAAGTGGCATTTAGTGTACTAGGAAGGGCAGATAGATATACAGAGGGAGAGATAATGGGAGGAGAAAAGGAAAAAGAAAAAGAGAAAGGAAATAAACATAGATACGCAGATATATAGATAGATAGCAGATAAAAAGACAAAGAGGTAGATAGATAGATAGACAGACAGGCAGCTAGATAAAAAGATAGATAGAGACCAAAAAAGAGAGCGAGACAGAGAAAGAATGTGAGAGTGAGAGAAAGAAAATGAGAAGTTAAGTAGAACGAAAAGGAAGGAAGACATGGAGGAAAGGAGAGCACAGAACATTTTCATCAACTTAATAAAAAAACATATATATCCTCGAAAATTCTAACAGTAAGAAAACAAAATGACACAGCTATAACAATAATAATGAAAGGAGAAAAGAAGAGAAAGATAAACAGAAGACAAAAATTAAAGGAAAAGAATGCTGAACCGTGTAATTAACAGAGCAATATCAAGTGCAATTCCTGGATCTTTATCTTACACCTTTTTCCTGTTTCTATTAAAACCTGTGGTTTCGTATGCAATAAAGACAAAATAGAGAGAGAGAGAGAGAGAGAGAGAGAGAGAGAGAGAGAGAGAGAGAGAGAGAGAGAGAGAGAGAGAGAGAGAGAGAGAGGAGGGGGGTGAGAAAGAGAGAGAGACAGGGGGGGGGGTGAGGGAGGGAGCGAAAGAGAAGAGAAAGAAAGAGAGATGCAGGGATGAGGGAAGGAGGAAGAGAAGAGAGAGAGAGGGGGGGGGGGGGGTGAGGGAAGGAGGAAGAGAAGAGAGAGAGAGAGAGAGAGAGAAAATTGACAAAAGCAAATAAATAGAAATACATAAATAAGAGTAACTTTTATATCTAAATCTACGAAGAGGGAAAAAGAGACACAAAAAGACCACAAAAAGACTAAATAAATTATCCTTAAACATGAAAATAAACATAGCACATAACAATGAAAATAATTAAACCCGAAAGACGAGAAAAGGCGGAGGCAAATATGCGAATACGGAAGAGGTGAAAGAGATAATAGGATATCAAATTAAAACAACAAATATCGTAAAACCATAAGAGGAGACATGAAATTTTCTCACAACTTAAATGAATTTGTATTTCTTTCTTTACAAGGCCGTGGTCTCGCTCTTGTTATTGTTATTATTATCATAAAGTGCATTGAGATTACTAATAGTGTTATAACTATTATCATCGTTAGTATCACTATTGTTATTATCATTGTCATTTTCATTATCCTCATTATCTCTATCATTAACAGTATCAATATTATTATAATTATCATTATCACTATTATCATTATTGTCACAATAATTTTTCTTATTATCATTATCATGATTGTCGTTAGTTTTGTTATCATCACTTTTGTTGTTATCATCATCAACATCATCATTGTTATCAAAACTATCATCGTAATTATATTATGTTCCTCCTATTAACATATTTAGAAATGATCTTTATTATTTGTTATTGTTATTACTACATTTATAACTACAATTACTCATCTTATTATCATGATAATTAACAGGTACACCAATAAAAAATAATAATAATAATAACCATAATATCAAGAAAAGTAATCATAATAACACCGTTATCCACCTAAAACACAATCCACACAGGACACATTTAAGTCCATAACCACGCAACTTATAAACACACAAACAAACAAACAATGTTCCATCCCGAGTGGCGCCACCATCATTTTTCTCTCTGGATGCGAGAAAAGACCACAGTAAAAACAGGATGAAAATGGAAAACTTCAGTACAAAAGCGTACATATAGTCTTGTGTACAAAAATATTTTCTATTTATATATCTCCATTTTTTTTATTTTTTTTTATTTTCTTCGTTGTTTTGTTGTTGTTTTTGTCTTTTGTAAAAAATGTTCAATGTAAAAGTGGATATATGATCATGTTAATAGAGAAGAACTGGCTTCATTAGTTTTATCTCTATCTCTCTTCTCTCTCTCTTTTTCCCTCTCTCTATCTGTGTTTCTCTCTCTCTCTCTCTCTTTCTATGTTTTTTTTTCCCTCTCTCCATCTCTGTCTCTCTCCGTCTATCTATCTATATATCTCTCTTACTTTCTCTACCCCTCCTCTTTCCTTTTCTCTACCCCTTTCTTCGTTTCCTTCTCTCTCTCCCTTTCCCCCATCGAGCCCAACCTCTTCCCCCATTAAAACCAGGAGCACCTATTTGGCCCAAACGATAAAGGGTATAATTACCCTCCAGATCAATTACTAGTCAGTCAAGAGTCCGGCGAAACGTCTCAAAGAGGAATAAATCACTGCCCTGTAATAACACCCTTTAAAAACGTCCTGACTTGCGTTTTCTTTTTTTCTATTTCTCTGGTCACCGTTTTCTTTCATAATGCCGCGTTTTCTTTCTTAACACCACGTTTTTATTTTCTTATTGTAACGTTTTCTTTCTTAAGGTTACGTTTTTTTTTTATTTTTTTAGTTTTACAGTTTCTTACGTAATAATATGTTTTCTTTCGGAATGCTACGTTTTCTTTCGTAATGCTACGTTTTCTTTCGTGATGCTACGTTTTTTTTTCGTAATGCTACGTTTTCTTTCTTAATGCCACGTTTTCTTTCTTCACGTCACTTTTTCTTGTCTATTGAAACGTTTTCTTTCTTCACTTAACGTTTTCTTTCTTCACTAACGTTTTCTCTCCTCAAATCACGTTTTCTTTCTTCACTAACGTTTTCTCTCCTCAGGTCACGTTTTCTCTCCTCAGATCATGCTTTCTTTCTTCACTAACGTCTGTCATAATATTTGTTCCTGAATAGCCGATGCCTTGAGAGAATTCCGGATCATTAAGTTCTAAAATTATTGCCTCGGAAATTTCAGCAATGCTCTGTGTTGAGGGGAAAAAAACAAAAACAATTTGATGCTCTATTTGTCTGTCTGTCTCTCGTTTTCCCTTTCTGTTTGTTTGCCTATTTATCTGTCTTTTGAAGATCCTTTGTCAAGTTGGCGCTCTGTCTATCTGCTTTTCTGCCTGCCGGTTTGTGTGTGAGTGTCTGTCTGTCAGTCTGTCTGTCTGTCTGCTTTTCTACCTGCCTATCTATTTGTTTGTCTGTTCGTCCCCCCCCCCCCCTCTCTCTCTCTCTCTCTCTCTCTCTCTCTCTCTCTCTCTCTCTCTCTCTCTCTCTCTCTCTCTCTCTCTCTCTCACTTCTTTTATTCACGATAAATCATTTTTGAAGCTGCTAGAACGCAGTTAAATAAAATATAAAATCCAATCTAACACTCTATGATAAAAAAGATAATATATATGAAATAAGATTGTAAGGCCTCCCCCTTTTTTGTTTAACTTTTATGACTAACCTTTGGATATTTTTGAAGTTGAAAAAGTTATTTTCCAATAAATCACAAAGTTCGAAAAAGTGCTGCGGGCATTTTCCTTTCTTTCTTTACCTCATATTATTATAATCATTATTTATATGCTCATTATTGTTATTGTTATTCTTATTATTACTATTATGATTTATGTTATTATTATTGCTATTTTCGTTATTATTTTCATTATCATCATCATTATTATTATTAACATTATCGTTATTACTTTTATTATCATTATAAATATTATTATTATAACAGTGATAATGATGTAAATAATGATAATTAC
>NC_061832.1:3812313-3817313 GCF_019202785.1 Penaeus chinensis
ATACATTGTGCGAATAGATGTTTACCTTTTTGATGCGAAAATATATATCATACAGGAACGATGTACATATTTTTTCTTTTTCTCTTTTTTTCTCTCTCTTTTTCTCTTTTCTATTTTACCTCCCCGCACATTGCCTCTTGGCACTTCCACGTCACAATATCTTTCTATCTCCTTTGATGTTACTTAACAGTGCTTTCCACGCGCTACTTAATAGCCTCTCGTCCATCTCTCTTGATTGCGTCTTCCAGGCAGCCGACATATATTTCTTGATCTTCCTGCTTCCTTATCTTGATAAAAGATGTCTCCTTCATCTTGTCAGACGGCATCGTTGCTTCGTCTAACCATACAACTTTTTTTTCTCCTTTCCGGGTGTTATTTTTGGGGGTTGCTTTATTTTTTTATTTATTTATTTATTTTTTTTATACTTTGTTATGAATATCGGCTTTTCCGCACGTTACCTTGTACGATCCGTTTTTTGTAGGTTATGGTGGTCTGTTGTCTTAATATACTACAATTTTGTTTTCTCTGTCTCCTCTCTCTCTCTCTCTCTCTCTCTCTTTCCCTCATTCCTCTCGTTTATCATTCACACCCTCCCTCCTCCTTCCACCCTTCTTCCCCCCCCCCCTTCCTCTCGCCCTCTTTCGTTCCTCTTCCATTCTCCTCGACGGGATATTATCATCCATCTCTCCCACCTCGCTCTCCTCTTCCTCTCTCCCTATTCCCCTCCTTTATCTCCCTCCTTCTTCTCCCTCCTCATTCCTCTTCCTCCCATCCTCCTTTCATCCCCCAATTTGCTCGTCTTTTTTCCTCTCCCTCCCTTTTCCTCATCCAACTCTTCCATTCCCCTTTTCTTAAATTTCTTCCCTCTCACTATCCTATCGCCTTCTACCTCCTCCTCTACCTTTCTCATCGACGCCATATTTCCATCCATATCTTCCTAACACCCTCACTCCTCTCCCTACCTCTCTCCCCTCCTCTTCTATTTTCCTCCCACCTTTCTCTCTTCCCCCTCTCCCTCCCTTTCTCCCTCTATCCTTTCTCTTTTCTCCCTCCAACCTCTCTCACCCTTTTTTCTTCCTCCTTCCCACCTCTCCCCTCCTTTTCTCCATAATTCCTCTCCTTCTCTTTATCCCTCCCACCTCTCCTTTCCTTTCCTTCACCCCCTCCTTCCTCCCTCCCTCCTTTGCTCGCCCCCCCCCCTCTTTATCCCTCCCTCCTCTCCTTCTCCTCCTTCCTCCTTCCTCTCCTTCTCTGCCACCCTCTCCCTTCCTCCCTCCTCTCCCCCCACCTCTTGCTCCCTCATTTCCTTCTCTTCCACCCCCCCCTCCTTCCTCCCTCCTCTCCTTCCCTTCCACCCCTCTCCTTCCTCCCTCCTCTCCCCCCACCTCTTGCTCCCTCCCACCCGTCCCATTTTCCTCGACGCCATATTTCCATCCATCTTCGTGGACTCACTTTCCTCGCAACTGGACGCATCTCATCTTTCTCCCGCTTCCCTCTTCCTCTCCTTGTGTGTCCTGGAGAAAACTGGATACTTTGAGTACTCGCTGACTAAATATTTCTTTTTCCTCTTCTTCTTCTTTCTCTCTTATCGGGGGTAATGATAGTAACAGTAATGATAATGATAATAATGATACTACTACTACTACCACCCACCACTGATAATACAAATAATGGTAATAATGATAACAACAAAAATAATGATGATAATAATAATGATAATAATAATGATGATAATGATGATGATGATGATCATGAGGATTAAGATGATGATGATGATGATGATGATTATGATTATGATTATGATTATGATTATGATTATGATGATGATGATGATGATGATGAAGATGACGATGATGATGATGATGATGATGATGATGATGATGATGATGATGATGATGATGATGATGATGATGATGATGATGATGATGAAGATGATGATGATCAAGAACCATGAGAATAAGACCTGCCTCTTGATTGATATGGCAGTAAGAACAGGTAAGAATGTGACTGCAAAGGAGTTCAACAAACTATCGAAATACAAAGGCCAACAGATTGAGATCGAGAGCATGTGGCATCTTAAAACGACCACAGTGCCGATAGTCATAGGAGCTCTTGGACTAGTCAATACAAATACGAGAGACTATTCCGAGAAATTCCCTGGCAAACCTCCACTACAGGAGCTACGAAAGATAGTCCTCTTAAGAAAGGATCTTTTGTCTAAATCACTTTACGAATTTTATTTTTTGTTTCCTAGACCTGACAGTCTAACCTTCTAATCGTCGTCATTGGATACTTTTATGTGCGCATGTGTGTTTGTGTGTGCGAGTCTTTGATATCTATGTTGACAGATATATAGGTAGATAGATAGAGAGATAGATAGATAGAGAGAAACAGATAGATAAACTCCTTGTTTCTTTTTTCTGTATACATAAATCTACCAGTTAATCTGACTTCTTAGATAGTTATAACAAGAAAGAAAGAAAAAATTGTTATGGCATCCATAAAAAAACAAAAAAACACACTTTAACATATATTAACCTCTTCTATGCCAACAATTTAAAACATGTTTTATACCACATGAAAAATGTGAAGTATTTTTCCCTCTTAATGTTATTAGTTAATAGCGTAGTCTTTTATGAACACATCTGTATTTTATTTTATTTTCTTCTTTCTTTTTTATGTAAATCATGGAACGCCACTTCATAGTGCTTTCGTCTGTAAATACTCGAGCTGTAAAAGGCATGTGTAAAACATGCCTTTCCTTTGCTCAAACATTTATTTAGGACTTTCAAGTGAACTAATAATTTTGGAGTGGAAAGGGAAAAGGAGGAAGATATAGAGGGCTATTGGGAGAGAGAGAGAGAGAGAGAGAGAGAGAGAGAGAGAGAGAGAGAGAGAGAGAGAGAGAGAGAGAGAGAGAGAGAGAGAGAGGGAGAGAGAGAGAGAGAGAGAGAGAGAGAGAGAGAGAGAGAGAGAGAGAGAGAGAGAGAGAGAGAGAGAGAGAGGCATACAGATAAAAAGACAGACAGGGACACAGAGACAATCAGAAAGATAGACATACAGACAAATAATTGGGGAGAGAACGAGAATATGAGTAAGATAAGTATATAGACAGATAAATAGATAGATAGATAGAAAGAGAGATAGAGAGAGAGTAGAAAATAATTCATGAATATTCAGTGTGTTTGCGGAAAATGTGTGGATAATATACATACGAGTAAAAGTTCTTAAAAAATAGAAAAGAAAACTATTATTTCAAACAATAAAATGAAAAAGTAGCAAGAAAACACAACAGGAAAAGAAGTTAAGAAAAGAGAGAGAGAGAAAGGGAGAGAAAAAAGAGTAAAACAAGGTGATACTTGAAGAAAAAAAAAAGAATGTGAAAATGGAAATGTAAAAATCCAAAAAACAAAGAGAGAAAAAGAAAGAAGAGAAAAAAAAACAAAAAAAAACGAAAAGGGGAAAAAGAGTACAGTAGAAACAGCGTCAACACTTGATTAAATGAAACATCGGGGTGGAGATAAGTGGAGGGTTCAGAGAGGGAGGGAAGAAAGGAGGGGGAGAGAGGAGGACGAGTAAAGTAGGGGAATGAGAGACTTGAAAAGCTATTGCTGAAGTTCCTGTCTGCTCTGCCTCTATTCCCTTTCATCTCTCGTTCGTTTTATTCGCCCTCTCTTTGCTTTCTGTTTATGTGAGTCTGTCCGTCTGTCTCTCTCTCTCTCTCTCTCTCTCTCTCTCTCTCTCTCTCTCTCTCTCTCTCTCTCTCTCTCTCTCTCTCTCTCTCTCTCTCTCTCTCTCTCTCTCTCTCTCTCTCTCTCCCTCTCTCTCTCTCTCTCTCTCTCTCTGTCTCTCTTCCTTTCCCTCTCTCTTTCTCTCTCTCTCTCTCTCTCTCTCTCTCTCTCTCTCTCTCTCTATCTATCTATCTATCTATCTATCTCTCTCTCTCTCTCTCTCTCTCTCTCTCTCTCTCTCTCTCTCTCTCTCTCTATCTATCTCTCTCTCTCTCTCTCTCTCTCTCTCTCTCTCTGTCTCTCTTCCCCCCCCTCTCTCTCTCTCTCTCTCTCTCTCTCTCTCTCTCTCTCTCTCTCTCTCTCTCTCTCTCTCTCTCTCTCTATCTATCTATCTCTCTCTCTCTCTTCCTCTTCTTCCCTCTCTTCATATTCCTTCTCCTTTTTAAATCTCCCTCTTATTCTTTAATTTTTCTACCTTTCTCGGTTTTCTTTGCCCCTTTCTTATCTATAAAACTATCTGCTATTCCAGGCTTATCTAACAGTCTATCTGCCTCCCTCTCTCCATCTATCTGTTAGCCTATCTATCTATTCATCTATCTATCAGGAAGGGAGGGAAGGAAGGAAGGAAGTAAGGAGGGAAGGAGAAACAGGGTAAAAGGGGAGAGAGAAGAAAGAAGAGAGGGAGGAAGGGAGGGACAGGGTAAAAGGGGAGAGAGAAGGAAGGAGGGAGGGAGAGAGGGAGGGAAAGAAGGAGGGACAGGGCAAAAAGGGAGAGAGAAGGAAAGAGGGAGGGAGGGATGGAAGGAGGGACAGGGTAAAAGGGGAGAGGGAAGGAAGGAGGGAGGGAGGGAGGGAAGGAGGGACAGGGTAAAGGGGGAGAGGGAAGGAAGGAGGGAGGAACGAAGGGAAGGACGGGAGGAGGGACAGGGTAAAAGGGGAGAGAGAAGATAATAAAGGCGGAAGAAAGGGAGAGAGATATAGGATGAGAAAGGGTGAGATAATAGAGGGGGAAGAGAGGGAGGGGGGGAGGAGGGAGGGAGAGACGGAATGAGAGGGATGAGAAAATGAAGGAAGGAGAGACAGGGTGAGGGGAAGTGAGAAAATATAAGAGGAAGGAAGGGAGGGAAGGGAGGACGGGGTGAGAGAATGAAGGAAGGAAGGGAAGGAATGGAGGACGGGGTGAGAGAGTGAAGGAGGGAGGGAAGGAGGGCTTGAAGAGGGTGAGGGAGAGTCTAATGGAATGAGGGAGAGACGGAAAGGGTGTGGGGA
>NC_061832.1:3827313-3831884 GCF_019202785.1 Penaeus chinensis
CCCCCCCCCTAAAAAAAAATGGATTATGGAATTCCAATATATTATCCACGTTCCGATCCTGCATATTAAAGGCAAATATATACCGAGGGCATTAGAGTGACAAGGACGAGAGTATGAGTACAGACCGAATTCATGACGCAGTGCAGTATTACGAAATCTGGTTTTCATCTTTTTCTTTTCCTTTTTTTTTTTTTTTTTTTTTTTTTTTTTTAAGTGACGAAAAAAAAACGACATAGCGTTCTGGGAAAACATCTTTGAGGTCCTTGAAGATGTGATGGAGATGGAGTTAAAAAGCAACAACAGCAAGGAGGAGAAGGGAAAGGAAATTGTGGTGAAGAGAAGGAAAGAGGAAGATGATGATGATGATAATCAAGATGATGATGAAGATGATGATGATGAAGATGAAGTTGCTGCTGCTGCTGCTGATGATGATGATTATGATGATGATTATGATAATTATGATGATGATGATAATTATGATGATGATTATGATAATGATGATGATGATGATGATGATGATGATGATGATGATGATGATGATGATGCTGATGATGATAATCATGAGGATGATTATAATTATGATGATGATAATGAAGATGATGATGATAATTATGATGATGATGATGATGGGGTGAGGAGGAGGAGGACAATAATAACGATGATGATGATGATAATTATGATGATAATTACAGTAGCCAACAACACCAAAAAAGGTAAAAAAAAAAAAAAAAAAAAAAAAAAAAAACGAAAATAAAAATTAGAAATAAACAAAATAAGAGTAGCGAGAGAGAGATAAAAAAAAGGCAAACAGTCATTCCCCTTTGCCTTACGAGAAAGTAGATCCTTCACTCTCGCAGAGCTAAGCTGTCAGCGCGGCCCGGAGTTCGAGACCGCTGTGCATGCAAACGCGCATGGTAAGGAGCGTGTCCTAAGTGGCTCCCGTGCATGCTCCTCCCACTCGGGCGGTCCTGCATGCACCCTGCGCCTTGCAAGCGTATATGGGTCGTTGTCTATATGTGGGTGGGTGTACAAACAGATTGATAGGCAGGTATGCACACGCACATACATACATACATACATACATACATACATACATATATACATACATACATACATACATACATATATACATATGTGCATGCATGTATATACACACACAAACAAACACACACACACACACACACACACACACACACACACACACACACATATATATATATATATATATATATATATATATATATATATATATGTATGTGTGTATATGAAGTAACAGAAAAAAGATCCCTACATCTTTATGAATTCCCGTTCCATTTTCACCCACGGAGAGCCCACCCGGCGCAGACCTTCCGTCCTACGAGCACCGCGGACTCTTGGCCTCGAGCGCGCAAATCAACACGGGCCTATAGAGGCCTCCCCGCACAGCAACCACAGCGGCGCGTGTTGTGGAGATGTAAGCAAACAGAAGGTGCTCTCCCCCTCGCAGCCAGGCAGGAACTGAGTCAACACTCATAAATATTACTATTTCAAAGGCAAATACGGACGAACCTGTATACAAACATTTTCGTAACAGGGCCATAATATGATGGCAGGGAGAAAAATAGATTTAAAGCATGTTATATTATGTGTGTTTGTGTGCATGTGTGAATTAGTGTGTTTGTTTTAATTTATATACCGTAGCATGGCAGACTGTTGATAGTGGTTATGGGGGAGATATGGAAAAGAGATGCAGACATCTTAATTTTTCTTATCTGTTTGACAATCTCTCGCTCTCTCTCTTTCTATCTATCTATCTATCTATCTATCTATCTATCTATCTATCTATATGTCTGTCTGTCTGTCTGCCTGTTTGTCTGTCTGTCTATCAATCTATCTATCTATCTGTCCATATCTCTATCTATCTATCTATCTATCTATCTATCTATCTATCTCTATCTATCTATCTATATACGTATCTATATACACACACATACACACATGTATGATTGCAAGAAGGTATACATATAATTATGTACTAACGTATATGCTTTATTTATATTTTCGGAAAGATTTAAACTTTAACTTATACTTCAAATAACAAATATAATGTTAAAGGCAGAATTACTATAGCAAAAGTGCAGAGGGAAGCGCAAAGGAAGAAAGAGAAGAAGAAAAAACAACAACAGCAACAACAAGAAACCTCTTATCATATCGCGTAGAAATACAATTTCCATGTAACCAGAAAATCACCTCTCCCCTTCCCCCCCTTTCTCCCCCCTCCCCTCTCTCCATCCCCCTCTCCTTACACCTCTCTCGTTCCCCTTTCCTCTCCTCTCTCTCTCTCTCTCTCTCTCTCTCTCTCTCTCTCTTCTCTCTCTCACACTTTCTCTCTCCCTCTCTTTCCTTACGTTTTATCTTTCTCCCTCTTTCTCTGTCTTTCTCTCCCTGTTCTCCCTCCTCTCCTTCTCTCTCTCCTTTTTTCGCTCTTCTTTCTCTGTCATTTCTTTATCTTTTCCTTCTCCGCCCCTTCCCTTCTACCTTTATTTCCTTCCTCTCCACCTCTCTTTTCCCCCTGTCCCTTATCCATCCTTCTCTTCCTTCCCCTTTTCCTCTCCCCCTTTTCTTGGCCCCCCTACCACCCCTCTCCTCCTTCCCTCCCACGCCCCTTTATTGCCTCAAGGCCACACCACCTCGGGTCCACAAAATGCGATTATCTTTCATCAACTTTAAGGGAAGTTCAATCCCTTTTCGACTTTCTTGAGGCGGTGTTATCTTCTGCGTCAGGTAGCAAGGAGGAGCGATATTTTCGTGTCTGTATACACGCATGTACACGCAGACACTGACACACTGAGACACGCATACGCACATACAAGACTACACACACACACACGCAAATACAGAGACACATACACATACACGCGCGCATTCACACAAACACACACACATACACGCACATACATACTTACACGCACACATACACACACACGCACGCACAGACACACACACACACACACACACACACACACACACACACACACACACACACACTATCACACACGAATAAAAATAAGAAAGCAAGAAAACAAAGAAAGATAAATAGATAGACAGATAGATAGAAAAGAAAATGAAACAAAGAGAGAATATAAGCAGAGATAGAAAGAAAAGGTAAACAATAAACGATAAGGTTATAAAAACAACAACAAACTTTTACAACCATGAAAGTTGATAACTTAAATAGGTCTAGCACGCAATAAAACCGAAAACACTTCAGAAGCCATAAAAAGAGAGAGAAATGGGAGATGAGACAGAGGGAGAGAGAGAGAGAGAGATAGAGAGAGAGAGAGAGAGAGAGAGAGAGAGAGAGAGAGGGAGAGGAAAAAGCCAGACTGTCAGACAGATAAATGGCAAACAGACAAATAGACAGACAGGTGCATGTGTGTGTGTGTGTGTGTGTTTATGTATGTATGTATAGATGTATGTGTGTGTGTGTGTGCGTGTGTGTTTATGTGTTTGTGTGTCCGTGTAACTCTGACGCATATCTAATTGAAACGCGTCTGTTATATCTTATGCTTTGTGAAGCTATTCAGCGCAATTCATAATTCATATACATTTGCCACAATGCACGCTGCTCATGGATTAGTATCTTAATCATTGCTGCAAGCGAGAGTCGAGGGAGAAAAGAAAACAATAATGAAACTATTGTATTTCTTGAAGGGGAAATTTGAGCAAGGAAAGAATGAAAGTTATCGAGAGTGGCGATATGAAGGAGAGATGGGAAAATATAATAATAAGAGGGAGAGAGACAATAGGGAAATAGTACATAAAACGAATTTAATAATTAAATGATAATAAACATGTTTAACCCCAAGCAAGTGGATAATTATCAATAATTATCATATTCAGAAAATAATTTTCTACGTGTGTGTGTCTGTGTGTGTGTGTGTGTGTGGGTGTGTGTACGTCTGTGTATGCTTGTGTATCTGTGCTTCTATGTATGAGTGTTTATGTGTGTTAGTGTGTGTATGTGCTTGTGTGTACACGTAGTTATGTGTGCCTTGCATGTGTGTCTGAATGCCTGTGTATCAGTGCGTGTGTACGTGTCTGCTTCATTTGTAGACACACTTTCTCGTGGCTCGTCTTGAGTAAAAAAAAAAAAAATCTTTGAATTTATACAACTGAACAAAAGGAGAATTTCCCATTAAACCGACTGCCGGGTGTACAGTCATCTGAAAAGAAAGAGAGAAGATGAAAGAAAAAAAGAAGAATCAAAAAGTGATGATGATGGTGATGATGGTGAGGAGGAAGAAGATGAGGAGGAGGAGGAGGAGGAGGAGAGGAAGGAGGAGGAGGAGGAGGAGGAGGAAGGAAGGAGGAGGAGGAGAAGGAAGAGAAGGAGGAGGAGGGGGAGGAGGAGGAGGAGGATGGAAAAAAGGGAGAAAAAGAGAGATAGATTGATAGATAGATAGATAGAGAGTGAGAGTGAGATATATAATAGATAGATAGATAGAGAGTGAGAGTGAGATATATATATATATATATATATATATATATATATATATATATATATATATATATATAGAGAGAGAGAGAGA
>NC_061832.1:3841984-3844484 GCF_019202785.1 Penaeus chinensis
CCTTACTTAAGTTACAGCTAACTTTCTCCTGACGTTGCTGTCTGGGTGTTGGCGTCCCTTTTGAATGTAAATGTACAGTGGAAAATCTTTTGTGTTTATATTCTAATAAGAAAATATACGTATTTCAGTATTTTTTTTCGAGTAGATTCATTTTCGCTGTTCGTTATGAGTTGATGGTATATTTTAGGTGTGTTAGAATATTTAAATGATAAATTGTGATATGGATTATTATATTTTTTTTATTTTTTTATAAGGAGATCGTAAGGTTGAATCAAGGCACATGAAGCTTAATTATTCTTAAAAATTTATTTGATACTAATAATGAACATAATTAATAGATGGATAAATCCCAATAAAATAGATAGAAAATTAATGTAAAGAAATGTCTATTTTATACAGGGGATTTGAATATTATTAGACAAACAGATCTACAGAAACGAAATTATAAAACAGAAACAATAAAACAAATAATGGGAACGATACATAAAAATTAAAGCAATCCAATAAAACAAGAAAAATAATAACAACAAAAAAAGTTCTTTAGGAATAATTATGCCAGATATATAAAACAAAACAAAAAGTAAAATCAACACGTACACAATAAAGACAATAATTACAAAGAAAAGATAAAAAGAAAAAGAAAAAGAAAAAACAAATCACCGAATAAGACAGAAGCTCAAAAAAAAAAAAAAAAAAAAAAAAATTAGAAAGCTATTCTCTTTGAACCTCCAATTGCAGTAACAATAGCATCTCACTCAGAGCGTCTGTCATTCTGTTCCCGAGTATTGGATTTGTGTATTGCGCCGAGGGTAGGGGTGGGTGGGGGTATGGGAGAGGGAGAGGAGGGGGGGGTGGCAGTGGGAGGGAGAGGGAAGGAGAGGGAGAGGGAGAAGGAGAGTAAGGGTGAGAGGGGAGGTTGAGGAGGTGGGGATGCAATGGAGGGGAGGAAGGAGAGGGTAGGGAGAGGGGGAAGGAGGGTAGGGGGTGAGAGGGGGAAACGGGAGAGTTGGGGGGAGACTGAGGAGGTGGGAGGAGTAAGGAAAGGGAGGAGGAAAAGGGAGAGGGAGGGTAGGGGGGAGGGAGTCAAGTGGGAGAGTAGGGAGGGGGTAGGGAGGAAGAAGAGGAGGGTACAGAGGGGAGGGAGAGTCAAAGCAGGGCAGGAGGAAGCGAGAGAGAGATGGTTAAGAGAGGGAATAGGGAGGGTAGGGGAGGAGAGAGGGAGGGAGAGGGTACCGGGGAAGGAGGTAGGTTTACAGAGCACAATAGGGAATTGGTTGTAACTTAAAGGGAAATCGGTCTCATTATTTCCTTTCATGTGGGCAATCCTGTGAGGCTTCGTTACTTGATATTATTACGGGACACACACACACACACACACACACACACACACATCTATCTATATCTATATCCATCAGTATATCTATCTATATCTCTATCTATCAGTCTATCTATCTATATCTATATCTATCAATCTATCTATCTATATCTATATTTGTCTATCTATTTATCTATCTATATCTATCTATCTTTCTATCTATCTATAACTATATATATATATATATATATATATATATATATCTGTCTCTCTATATCTATCTATCTATCTATCTATCTATCTCTATCTATCTCTCTATATCTATCTATCTATATGTATATATGTATGTTTTTTCTTCTTTCGGCTTCTTCCCTCAGGGGTCGCATCATAGTCTTGGCTTCTTTTTTTTTTTTTACAGCCGGATGCCCTTCCTGCCACCAACCCTTCCCGGTCATCCGTAGGCAATCGAGATAAAGTTCCTTGCCCAGAGGAACAAGGCGCTATTTAACTATGTACTTGTATAATAATATATTTATTAAAGGCAAATAATTGTGTATTTAACTACTAATTTGCCTATTTGGGGGCATTTGTGCATATATATATGTCCATGTGTATTTCTGTGTGTACGTAGGAAAATATATTTATATATTTTTTTTACACATCTCTATATGTGTTTCTGTTACTGTATAAGTGGTCGCTCGAACACTCTGTCCCTCCTGTTATTTTTAAACACAAACGACTCCTTTGAGAACGACTTCCTTCCGAAAACCACGTTCATAAAATTCCCCCTAGCGATCTGTGTCCATTTTTTGCCATTAGAACCATTTTTGATTCTCCATTTCTTAAGTTTTTCCTCGCCATTTAAAGCCTTTGGATTTCGACTTGAGGACAGAACGTAACAAGATTTTTTTTTTTTTTTATCTCCCCCCTCCCCCCCCCCCCCACCTTTCCCTTTCTTCGTCTTTCTCATTCTATCTCTCTTTCACTTCGCAAATTGGAAAAGTTTTATAATCGGATAACGGTGAAGGATTAGTCATTATAGCTCTACCTAATCAGGCAATTAAGCTGGCTGCAGTTTGCCTCATTAGAGCATAAGGATGGGTGAAGTGTCTACTTACGTCTACCTTTTTACTTGGACTGTCCTTGAATGAAGTACAGGTGGATTGCAGTAAAATACAGGTGAAA
>NC_061832.1:3849484-3851984 GCF_019202785.1 Penaeus chinensis
TCTTTTTTCTCTTTATCTCCTTCTTAGTTTATTTTTGTTCTTTCTTTTTCATTTTTTTCTATTATTTCTTTCTTTCTCTCTCTCTCTCTCTCTCTCTCTCTCTCTCTCTCTCTCTCTCTCTCTCTCTCTCTCTCTTCTCTCTCTCTCTCTCCCCCCCCTCTCTCCCTCTCTCTCTCTCTCTCTCTCTCTCTCTCTCTCTCTCTCTCTCTCTCTCTCTCTCTCTCTCTCTCTCTCTCTCTCTCTCTCTCTCTGAACTATCTCCTGGTTATCACCCCTGCTTTTCTCCTTGGCGCCATCTGTCGTCAGCTAGACGAAGTTTGAGGAAAGAGCAAGAGGGACGGGGAAAAGGGGGGAGGGGGTGTAGAACGGGGAGGATGAAGGACAAAGGCGATGTGGTTTATAAATGATAGTGAGAGAGAGGGAAAGAGAGAAAGAGAGAGAAAGAGAGAGAGAGGGAGAGAGAAAGAGAGAGAGAGACCGACTGACAGACAGACAAACAGAGACAGAGAGAGGGACGGATAGACGGACAGGGAAACAGGCAAAGATAGACAGACAGAAACAGTAAGAGACAATAAACAGACTAAGAGACTGACACAGACAGAAAATACAGACATACATACAGACAAAACAGAGCAAATGAGGCATTCAGAAGGCGCCAAACAAAAATAAACATTTATTCAGAGAGACGGAGAGAACGAACCAACACAATCAGAGAGGAAGACGGAAAGATGGAGGGAGGGGAAGGTGTGGGGAGGGGGACAGGGGGTGTGGGGAGAAAGGAAAGGAGGGGCAGGAGGGCAGTAGGTAGGATGGGGAGACGTGGGTTGTGAAGAGACGGGAAGGGGGGGGGGGGGATGATCTGCAGGCAGGAAGGTTATGGGTAGGGACTAGGGTGGGGGTAGGCTGCAAGAAGGAAAGGGTGAGGGGAGACTGCAGGAAGGACGGGGAAGGGGGGGGGGGGGTAATTGAGGTTGTAGCAAGGAAGGGAGGGGCAGGGGAGACAAGGCTGTAACAAGGGAATGGGGAAATAAAGGGCAGTAGGATACGAAAGGTAAGATACGGAGGAGAGGGAACAATATGGAAGGAAGGAAGGGAGGAGGGAGGAATTTGAACTTCTGGAAGGAGATGGGAAGGGGAAGGGATAGTAGGAAAAAAAGGAAGAGAGGACGGGAGGAGGTAGGTAGGATGGTAGGAAAGAAGGAAGGAAGGGAGGAAAGAAAGGAGGAAGGTAAAAGGATAGAAGAAAGGAAGAAAGGAAAGAAGGGAGGGAAGAAGGAGAAGGAGGGAGAAAGAAGAAAAGATAACAGTAGGGGGAGCAAATTAAAGGGAGGAGGGGAAAGGGGGAAGGTAAAAGAAAGGAAGGAAGGAAGAGAGAAGAAGTGGAAAGGGAGATAGAAGGAAAGAAGACAGAGAAAAGAGGAGGAGGAAGAAAATACAAGAAAGGAAGAAAGAAAGAGAGAAAGGGAAAGAATATAAGGAAGGAAGAAAGAAGAGGAGAAGAGAGAAAAAAAAATATCAAAGGAAAGAAAGAAGGAACACGGAGAAAAACAAACAAACTAGAAGAAACGAAGAAACGAAGCAAAGGAGGGAAGAGAGAAGGAAGACGGGGGAAGAAAAACGAAGGAAGGAAGAAAGGAAAGAAAGAGGGAAAGGGAGGAGGGGAAGAGGCATCCGTAATGGCGTCGTCAGCCACGTCGTCAGCCACACCCGGGGAAACTGTAAACGCGGCACATCATATGACCCGTGATGAGGTTCTTGCTGCCGGGAGCCATGTGTGCAGATGATATATACACTTTACTGTTATTGCTGATAATAAAATGATCGTATTGTGCCGTAGACTGATTTAATCTGTCTCCCTCGCGACCTCGGATTTCTTCGCCTCGCTCGGAAGGAAACTTTCATTGCATTATTATCGGCATTTATTCGCATCATTATTCAGATTAATCCTAATCTTAATCTGCCGTCTTTTTTTATTTTTTATTATTATTATGCATCAGGTGGAGTATCGTCATTGACAATGGTATAATTGCTGTTCTGACCACCGTCATTAATATTATAATTATTTATATTAGCAGTAACAGTAGTAGTAAATATTCTAGTAGTCGTAGCAGAGGCAGCAGTAGTAGTAGTAGTAATAGCAGTAGGAGTAGTATTAGTATAAGTAGTAATAGTAGTAGCAGTAGGGGTAGTAGTAGTAATACTAGTAGTAGTGGTGGTAGTAATAGCAGTAAGAGTTGTATTAGTAGTAATAGCAGTAGTAGTAGGAGTAGGAGTAGTACTAATATAGTATTGATTTTGTTAATGTAGTAGTGATATCAATATCAACACTGTATCCGTTACTATTATATTAATTGTCACTAGAAACAGTACTAGCAGCAGAAACACTAGTATTCATATCACTATGATAATAATGATGATAATAATGATTATAATAATGATAATGATTATTACTATTACGATTATTAGTATCATTATATATATGTATGTATATATATGTATG
>NC_061832.1:3864484-3869484 GCF_019202785.1 Penaeus chinensis
AGTCATCAAAGTTGGAGCAACCGAGCAGCAACCCATAAATGTGGGTGTTAACAGCCACTTGAGCACGCGAACAAGTGCACTCTCAGCCCCATCGTCGTGTGAACATTTACTGTAATCTTTTAGGCCTTGTGACGTGACAACATTTGCAGTTTTTTTTTTTTTAATTTCACAATCAACCTTACCATCATACGTATTTTCATATGATTATGCTTTTCTGTGTAAGTTTGTGTGTCTGTGAGCGCCTGAGTTGCGTGTATGTAAGATTCTTGCTTGTCGGAGTACTTATCAAAGACGGTTGGAACGCATGATATAACGTAATTAGAGCTTAATGAACGTAAATGCCTGGCAGGTAGGGAACACGACCGAAGTTTGGAAATTGCTAACTCGATATACTGTAGCCACTAGAATTCCCACGTCATTATGTGCTCTATGATTTCCTTATTTCTCTTCCTTTTCTCTTACTCTTCGCTCTCTCTTTTCTACTCTGTCTGTCTGTTTGTCTGTCTGCCTGTCTGTCTGTCTGTCTGTATGTCTGTTTGTCTGTCTGTCTGTTTTCTTTCTCTTATTCTATTTCTTTATTCTTTTCCATCTTTTTAGGTTTCTTTTCCCTCCCCTCTCTATCTTTAAGATTAGTCCCTCTCTTTTGTCTCCACATTTTTTATCATCATTTTCCTTCTTTTGTTTCTCCTTTTCTCTTTACCATTTCCCTCCTTTTATTTTCACTTCGCTTTTACTTTCATTTCCTCTTTCCTATCTTCTTTCTCTCTCTCTCTTTCCCGTAACGAATCTTTGTCTCTTTCTCTGACTCTCTCAGTGTTAGTTCCTTTCCCTGTCACGCTTGAGATGATTATTGACATTCAGACACAAAATCCAATTGTACATGTGTTGGGAAAGGTCATATTCCAATTTAATTCAGCTGAATTTCATCTTAAGCTGTTACAGTCATAAAGATATTGATTTGTCTGTATTTGTCAGTGTTGAATATCAATTTAATTTACTCTTATTGTCATCATTATGATTGTTGACCTTTTTATTTATTTTAAATTTTATGTATTCAATCATTTATTTATTTATTTATTTATTTATTTATTTATTATAATGATTATGATTATGGTTATAATTATTGTAGGGGGTTATTACAAGTAGAGAGTTGATAATCACCCGAAGTGTTATTTCATATTAATTTACTTTCACTATATTTATAATAATTAAAAGAAACGTAGACTCATTTCTTTTCTTAATTCTTAAAGTAGTCACAACAACGGTATTGATTATTCTAAAGTGCCTTCCTCATTCCATTTACCGCTGCCGCCGTTGTTATTATTAACAACGCTCTTTAAGAGAGAGAGAGAGAGAGAGAGAGAGAGAGAGAAGGAGAGACACAGACAGACAGACAGACAGACAGACAGACAGGCAGACAGACAGACAGACAGGCAGACAGACAGACAGACAGACAGACAGACAGACAGACAGACAGACAGGCAGGCAGACAGACAGACAGATAGACAGAGAAAGAGACATAGAAAGACAAAAACACAGACAGAAAGAGAGAAAACAAATAAGCTAAAAGCGAAAGAGAATAAATACAGACAGACAGACAGAGAGGGAGAGAAAGAGTGCGTTTCATACTCAAGTCGGAGGCAGGAAAGTGACTGGTTATGTCGCGATGGTTATTCAATATCTGTGTGGATGTGCGCTGTGAGGGACGTTATTGCACGCTGTATGGGAAAAAACGGCGCAAACAGAATGATAGAAATATTGGATACGAGAATACAGCGTTGTATGTATGTTTTGTTTGCTTTTTTTTTTTTTTTTTTTTTTTTTTTTTTTTGCGTGTGTAATAGTGTAGAGATAGTTCTGTTAACAGGTGCCTAACGGCGAGGTAGGGTATATATGGATTTGATTTTCAGGTATGGGCGCGCATGCGTGTGTTTAGGGGAAAACAAATCTGGTACTGTAAGTTTGAGTGTATATGTATCACTGTGAAATGTGTGTGTGTGTGTGTGTGTGCGTGTGTGTGTGTGTGTGTGCATGAGTGTATGTATGTATGCGTATATGTACGAGTGTATATATTAACACAAGTGTGTACGCCAATCTATCTATCTATCGATATCTATATCTATATATATGTGTATATATACATGTATATATACATATATACATATATATATATATATATATATATATATATATATATATATATATATATATATATACATATATATATGTGTGTGTGTGTGTCTGTGTATGTATGTATATAAATAAATGTATGCATATTCATACACAAATTCGGTATAAACCTACAATACACCTTTGCTACATGTAGCAAAATAAAAATGTGATTTCAGCCAACTGGGAGCCTGGAATCGCCTCAACCCAATTTGCTTCCACTTCCAGGGTAGAGTAAATGGACAGAGAGGTTCCTCAACACGGGACTAAGCGCGTTAAGAGTGCTTGATAAAAAGGCCTAAGTTGATTTTCCGACGACAGACGGACGTAAAAGGAAGAACAAGCAGAAAAAAAAACCCTGAGAGATGACTATTTGCGTCACAAGAGCCTCGTGGAAAATTCATGGGAGATGGAGAAACAGGCGTATGATGGGTATGACATGTGCGCATAATATCACGGACGTGAGCATGTATACATATACTTGCAAAATAACAGATGTGTATACAAACGCACATGGGCATCCTGTATACTCTTAAATGCAAATAGACATACACAGACGCATATATACAAGTGTATATACACATACACTTATATTCTCAAATATACAGATGCATATACAAACACACACACATACACAGATACTCTCATAGATACACATACATGCACAAATGCATATACACATATGCTCTTAAAGAAACAAATACAAAGGGTATAGATGTACACATAAACATAAATGCACATATACACATACATATACTCTCAAAGATACAGATACATACACAAACACACAGACAGATACATTAATACTCTGAAAGATACATGTGCATACATAAACGCACATCTACACATACATATACCAACAAATACACATAACAACGCATATGTCCGTATGCATAACACACACAGACACATAAAAAGATATACATACAAAAATAAACAAACATACAAACGCACATACTGGCAAACATACACATATACACACACAAGTTTCTACTCACACGTGCACACGTAAAGACACTTTCACAAATATAACCAAGGAGAATAAAAAAAGAAACAAATCTAAAACAGAGCCCAATCAAAGAATAATAATATGATAATAATAATAGTAGTAATCATAATGATAATGATAATGATATTGATAATGATAATGATAATGAAAATGATATTGATATTGATATTGATAATGATAATGATATTGATAATGATAATGATAATAGAGGGGGTTAAGAATAACTTAAGAAAAAACATGCACAGAAAATATCACCTTTTTTTCAGAACAGGTGATGGTTTGGAGTTTTTATTTTTTACGTTTTTTTACGTTTTTCATTATTGTTTATCGTTTATTTTTAGCTTCTATCCCTCAAACCCTAAGGAGACGAAACATTATGCCTAGTTTCTTTGGTTCTCAGAAACCCCAGAGATTGGAGGCGACAAGGGATTATGCTAAAGTATTGAAAGACAAGGGATTTCTTATCTTTATCAACTCGTGTTCTTATCATTAAATTGTTTTATAACCGTTTTTGTTTGTTTGTTTGTTTTCTTGTTAGACGAAAAGAAGTGTCCTTTTCTAAGGCATAAGAACCATTCGTTGAAGATTTGAGAGTGTAAGGAAGAGAGAGAGAGAGAGAGAGAGAGAGAGAGAGAGAGAGAGAGAGAGAGAGAGAGAGAGAGAGAGAGAGAGAGAAAGAGAGAGAGAGAGAGAGAGAGATAGACAGACTCACAGACAAAAACATCCAGAAAACCGAAAGAAACAAAACAAATAAACCGAAAACATAAGAAAAGAAATACAACATAAATGATAAAACACGGGAGAAAAGAAAAGAAACAACAACGGACAGAACGAGAGAAAGAAAAGAAAAGTTTTACTTAGTATTATTGCTCGTGTCAACTCTATCCTGATTGGCTGCGGCAATAGGCGACTCGAACTTTCAAACAATAGCGAAAATGGTGGAACATTGCAGGATTTTTGCTATGAATATATCTGATTTCCTGATTGTCTTCCTTCCCCCCTCCCCCACCCTCCCCCCTACGCATAAGAAGTGAATTAAAGTGTCTTTCCTCGCGACTTCGGGAGAGTGCTTTATAGTTGATGACATGCTCGTGAGGAAAAGTTATGTAGAAAGAGGAGAAAGTGTAAGAAGGGTTGAAAGAGAAGGTGGGAGAGAGAGAGAGAGACAGAGTGGGAGAGAGTGAGTCAGAATCAGACACAGAGATAGATAGATAGATAGAGACAGGCATAGAGACACAGCCACAGAAATAGATAGATAGATAGACACAGGTATAAAGGCACAGACACAGACAGACAGTGATAGAAAGTGACAAGAGAGAGAGAGAGAGAGAGAGAGAGAGAGAGAGAGAGAGAGAGAGAGAGAGAGAGAGAGAGAGAGAGAGAGAGAGAGAGAGAGAGAGAGAGAGAAAGAGAGAGTGAGAGTGAGAGAGAGAGAGAGAGAGAGAGAGAGAGAGAGAGAGAGAGAGAGAGAAGAGCAGATAAGAGAGAAAAAGAATCTATCTATACGTGCGTATGCGTAAATCCTATCTCAGGAAGATTCTGTCGAGATCGTATCACCGTAAGTGGCTTTCATCTTCCTTACTCCTTAATTCCTTGACGTTCATTATCCTCCCTCCTTCTGCTACCATTTTACCACCCTGTCCCACACCTCAATCTTATTATAACCTCATAAGGAGGGAGGGAGGAGGGTAGGGAGGGCTGGAGGGAGAGGGAGAGAGTGAGGGAGGGAAGGAGAAGAGGAGGAATGGCAGACCGTAGGGAGGGTGGGAAGGGGACAATAGGAAGGGTGGGAAGGGGACGGTAGGAAGGGAAGGCGGTAGTG
>NC_061832.1:3921984-3929484 GCF_019202785.1 Penaeus chinensis
GTGTAGTCTTTTAATATCATTTTATTGATTTATCTCGAATTAATTATTTGATTTTTTAAAAAATTGAGTTGAATGTTATCTTTTTTTTGTTTTTTTTGTTTGATTCTCTTGATATAGAGGGTTTATATATGTATATATGGATAGATAGATAGAAAGATACACACACACACACACACACACACACACACATACACATACACACACACACAGACACACACACGTCCTGAGCAATCTCGTAGTTGTGACATATATATATATATATATATATATATATATATATATATATATATATATATATATATATATATATATATATATATATATGTATATATATATATATATATATATATATATATATATATATATATATATATATATATATATGTCACAACTACGAGATTGCTCAGGACGTTCGGCGATGCGTACCTCAGTCCGGGCGGCGGTCTTACATCTCGTGGGGAACGAGGGTGTCGCCTTGACATCGGCGCGACGCTCAAAAGGAGCGCTAGTCAAAAATTCATCAGTTGTCCCGTGATCTTGACTTGTGTGCTTCCTTCCGCCATGTGACCTCGCCTGCTCTGCTGGATCTTTTACCTGCTGTATTGTATATATCCTGTTTTGTGTAGTTTATTTTAGTGCCTTAGCAGTAAAGCCTGTGTTATGTTTCCTCTAGTATGTTTCTGTTGACCTGACCGCTCTAATCCTAAAACAAACCCTGACATTGGCGACCTTGCCAGGATGAGAGGGTCGGGAAAATGGGTGCATGAGGAACTTCGTGAAGGAAGGTGAAATGCTGGGCCATGAAGGCATGGTCTTCTTACACTGCATTCAGGAGCAGGAGACGATCAGACGCGAGCAGCTGGCTCTCTACTACCGGAACCGGGAGGACCAGAGGCAGCTGTGGGAGGAGCAGTGTCGCAGGAACCGCAAGGAGGAAAGACGCCGGAAAGCAGAGCAAGCACTATGGAGGAACGCGATTCCTTTCTTTTGGCCTTGATCTGACCCTCCTTCTGCAAGGGAGAACCACACTGGCCAGAAGAGCGATCACCACGGACTCGCACATGGACACGATTCGTCTGCCCAAGGAGCCGTCGCAGCGGGAAACCTGGCGGCAAGACGGAGTAAAGCGGAGGAGACTCCCGGGGAGCGGCCGTCGGCAGAAGCAGGCGCGAGTGAGGAAGCTTCACCCGACGGAGAAATGCACGCAAGAAGCGACCCCTGCGGTTCGTAAGTCAGAGGAGCCGCATATTACATGTCCGTTTGTGCAACTGGTGCGGGATGTGCACCCGAAGGATTAGTTAGAGTGGGATGCCCGCCCAAGGATCTGGTGGGCATCGGTCTGCTGGATGAGCTGCTCGCCGAGGGCGCGCCGGAGGAGCTGCCTGTCGAGGCAGCTGTGAGATTGCTCAGGACCTTCGGAGATATGTACCTCAGTCCGGGCGGCAGACTTAGGTCTCGCACGATTAGCTCGCACACCTCGTGGGAAACGAAGGTGTCGGGCCTTCTTATCGGCGCGACGCTTAAAAGGAGCACACGTTATATAGATTCAGCAGTTGTCCCGTGACCTTAACTTGTGTGCTTCCTTCCGACATGTGACCTCGCCTGCTTCGCTGGGTCCTCTACCAGCTGTTTTGTATGTTTTTTTGTTTTATTGAGTGTAAATAGTGTCCTTAGAAGTAAAATCCGGTGAAATGTTCCCCTAGTGTTATATTTAAAACGGACCCTAACAATATATATATATATATATATATATATATATATGTGTGTGTGTGTGTGTGCGTGCGTGTGTGTGCGCGCGCGCGCGTGTGTGTGTATGTGTGTGTGTGTGCGTGGGTGTGTGTGTGTGCGGGCGCTTACACACACTTGCTCTCAAACATTTACAAATATAAATTTCATTATTTTCTCTTGTATTTTTCATTTCGCTTGCATCACATAATCACCTCACCCCTTCCTGCCAAGCAACAAAGAACAAAAATCCCAGCCTTTCCCCATCTCCCCTACCCAACAACTACAAATCCCACCTCCCCTCCCCATCCCACCCCCACCCCCCAAAAAAAAGTAAAAAAAAAAAGAGAAAAAGTACACTAAATGACACAACACCTGCTATAAAAAAGTATAAAAAGACGTCCTTAATTGCTAAGCAAGATTCCCAGATCAAACGCGGCCTCCCAGGTGCCTCAGGGACTTTCCCAATATGCCATAATCGATATGCAAATTGTTAGGATGGGTGATGGGGCCCGGGGATTAATTAATCTGAGACGGTGCTGTTACCTCTCCTCCTGCCGTCAGAGAGTTCAGGTAAGTTGCTCCTAAAAGGGAGGGCTTTTCGGCCTCCTGGATCTGCTGTTCTCTGGTTTCTGTGGTTTTGCGGTTCTGCGGTTCTGCGGTTCTGTGGTTCCTTGGTTCTGTGGTTCCTTGGTTCTGTGGTTCCTTGGATCTGTGGTTCCTTGGTTCTGTGGTTCCTTGGTTCTGTTGTTCCTTGGTTCTGCGGTTCCTTGGTTCTGCGGTTCCTTGGTTCTGCGGTTCCTTAGTTCTGTGGTTCCTTGGTTCTGTGGTTCCTTGGTTCCGTGGTTCCTTGGTTCTGCGGTTGCTTGGTTCTGTGGTTCCTTGGTTCTGCGGTTCCTTGGTTCTGTGATTCCTTGGTTCTTTGGTTCCTTGGTTCTGCGGTTCCTTGGTTCTGCGGTTCCTTGGTTCTGTGATTCCTTGGTTCTGCGGTTCCTTGATTCTGTGGTTCCTTGGTCCTGTGGTTCCTTTGTTCTGTGGTTCCTTAGTTCTGTGGTTCCTTGGTTCTGTGGTTCCTTGGTTCTGCGGTTCCTTGGTTCTGTGGTTCCTTGGTCCTGTGGTTCCTTGGTTCTGTGGTTCCTTGGTCCTGTGGTTCCTTGGTTCTGTGGTTCCTTGGTCCTGTGGTTCCTTGGTCCTGTGGTTCCTTGGTTCCTTAGTTCTGCGGTTCCTTGGTTCTGTGGTTCTTGGTTCCTGCGGTTCCTTGGTTCTGGGTTCCTTGGTCCTGTGGTTCCTTGGTTCTGTGGTTCCTTGGTTCTGTGGTTCATTGGTTCTGTGGTTCCTTGGTTCTGTGGTTCCTTGGTCCTGTGTTCCTTGGTTCTGTGGTTCTTTGGTCCTGTGTTCCTTGGTTCTGGTTCCTTGGTTCTGTGGTTCCTTGGTACTGTGGTTCTTAATTCTGTGGTTCCTTGGTTCTGTGGTTCCTTGGGTCCTGTGGTTCCTTGGTTCTGTGGTTCCTTGGTTCTGTGGTTCCTTGGTCCTGTGGTTCCTTGGTTCTGTGGTTCCTTGGTTCTGTGGTTCCTTGGTTCCTGTGGTTCCTTGGTTCTGCGGTTCCTTGGTTCTGTGGTTCCTTGGTTCTGTGGTTCCTTGGTTCTGTGGTTCCTTGGTTCTGTGGTTCCTTGGTTCTGTGGTTCCTTGGTTCTGTGGTTCCTTGGTTCTGTGGTTCCTTGGTTCCTGTGGTTCCTTGGTTCTGTGGTTCCTTGGTTCTGTGGTTCCTTGGTCTGTGGTTCCTTGGTCTGTGGTTCCTTGGTTCTGTGGTTCCTTGGTTCTGTGGTTCCTTGGTTCCTGTGGTTCCTTGGTTCTGTGGTTCCTTGGTTCTGTGGTTCCTTGGTTCTGTGGTTCCTTGGTTCTGTGGTTCCTTGGTTCTGTGGTTCCTTGGTTCTGTGGTTCCTTGGTTCTGTGGTTCCTTGGTCCTGTGGTTCCTTGGTTCTGTGGTTCCTTGGTTCTGTGGTTCCTTGGTCCTGTGGTTCCTTGGTTCCTTAGTTCTGCGGTTCCTTGGTTCTGTGGTTCCTTGGTTCTGCGGTTCCTTGGTTCTGTGGTTCCTTGGTTCTGTGGTTCCTTGGTTCTGTGGTTCCTTGGTTCTGTGGTTCCTTGGTTCTGTGGTTCCTTGGTTCTGTGGTTCCTTGGTCTGTGGTTCCTTGGTCCTGTGGTTCCTTGGTTCTGTGGTTCCTTGGTTCTGTGGTTCCTTGGTCCTGTGGTTCCTTGGTTCTGTGGTTCCTTGGTCCTGTGGTTCCTTGGTTCTGTGGTTCCTTGGTCCTGTGGTTCCTTGGTTCTGTGGTTCCTTGGTTCTGTGGTTCCTTGGTTCTGTGGTTCCTTGGTTCTGTGGTTCCTTGGTTCTGTGGTTCCTTGGTTCTGTGGTTCCTTGGTTCTGTGGTTCCTTGGTTCTGTGGTTCCTTGGTTCTGTGGTTCCTTGGTTCTGTGGTTCCTTGGTTCTGTGGTTCCTTGGTTCTGTGGTTCCTTGGTTCTGTGGTTCCTTGGTTCTGTGGTTCCTTGGTTCTGTGGTTCCTTGGTTCTGTGGTTCCTTGGTTCTGTGGTTCCTTGGTTCTGTGGTTCCTTGGTTCTGTGGTTCCTTGGTTCTGTGGTTCCTTGGTTCTGTGGTTCCTTGGTTCTGTGGTTCCTTGGTTCTGTGGTTCCTTGGTTCTGTGGTTCCTTGGTTCTGTGGTTCCTTGGTCCTGTGGTTCCTTGGTTCTGTGGTTCCTTGGTTCTGTGGTTCCTTGGTTCTGTGGTTCCTTGGTTCTGTGGTTCCTTGGTTCTGTGGTTCCTTGGTCCTGTGGTTCCTTGGTTCTGTGGTTCCTTGGTTCTGTGGTTCCTTGGTTCTGTGGTTCCTTGGTTCTGTGGTTCCTTGGTTCTGTGGTTCCTTGGTCCTGTGGTTCCTTGGTTCTGTGGTTCCTTGGTCGTTCTGTGGTTCCTTGGTTCTGTGGTTCCTTGGTTCTGTGGTTCCTTGGTTCTGTGGTTCCTTGGTTCTGTGGTTCCTTGGTTCTGTGGTTCCTTGGTTCTGTGGTTCCTTGGTTCTGTGGTTCCTTGGTTCTGTGGTTCCTTGGTTCTGTGGTTCCTTGGTTCTGTGGTTCCTTGGTTCTGTGGTTCCTTGGTTCTGTGGTTCCTTGGTTCTGTGGTTCCTTGGTTCTGTGGTTCCTTGGTTCTGTGGTTCCTTGGTTCTGTGGTTCCTTGGTTCTGTGGTTCCTTGGTTCTGTGGTTCCTTGGTTCTGTGGTTCCTTGGTTCTGTGGTTCCTTGGTTCTGTGGTTCCTTGGTTCTGTGGTTCCTTGGTCTGTGGTTCCTTGGTTCTGTGGTTCCTTGGTTCTGTGGTTCCTTGGTTCTGTGGTTCCTTGGTTCTGTGGTTCCTTGGTTCTGTGGTTCCTTGGTTCTGTGGTTCCTTGGTTCTGTGGTTCCTTGGTTCTGTGGTTCCTTGGTTCTGTGGTTCCCTTGGTTCTGTGGTTCCTTGGTTCTGTGGTTCCTTGGTTCTGTGGTTCCTTGGTTCTGTGGTTCCTTGGTCCTGTGGTTCCTTGGTTCTGTGGTTCCTTGGTTCTGTGGTTCCTTGGTCCTGTGGTTCCTTGGTTCTGTGGTTCCTTGGTTCTGTGGTTCCTTGGTTCCTGTGGTTCCTTGGTCCTGTGGTTCCTTGGTTCTGTGGTTCCTTGGTTCTGTGGTTCCTTGGTTCTGTGGTTCCTTGGTTCTGTGGTTCCTTGGTTCTGTGGTTCCTTGGTTCTGTGGTTCCTTGGTTCTGTGGTTCCTTGGTTCTGTGGTTCCTTGGTTCTGTGGTTCCTTGGTTCTGTGGTTCCTTGGTTCTGTGGTTCCTTGGTTCTGTGGTTCCTTGGTTCTGTGGTTCTGTGGTTCCTTGGTTCTGTGGTTCCTTGGTTCTGTGGTTCCTTGGTCCTGTGGTTCTTGGTTCTGTGGTTCTTGTTCTGTGGTTCCTTGGTTCTGGGTTCCTTGGTTCCTGTGGTTCCTTGGTTCTGCTGTTCCTTGGTTCTGTGGTTCCTTGGTTCTGTGGTTCCTTGGTTCTGTGGTTCCTTGGTTCTGTGGTTCCTTGGTTCTGTGGTTCCTTGGTTCTGTGGTTCCTTGGTTCTGCTGGTTCCTTGGTTCTGTGGTTCCTTGGTTCTGTGGTTCCTTGGTTCTGCGGTTCCTTGGTTCTGTGGTTCCTTGGTTCTGTGGTTCCTTGGTTCTGTGGTTCCTTGGTTCTGTGGTTCCTTGGTTCTGTGGTTCCTTGGTTCTGCTGGTTCCTTGGTTCTGTGGTTCCTTGGTTCTGTGGTTCCTTGGTTCTGTGGTTCCTTGGTTCTGTGGTTCCTTGGTTCTGGGTTCCTTGGTCATGCTGGTTCCTTGGTCTGTGGTTCCTTGGTTCTGTGGTTCCTTGGTCTGTGGTTCCTTGGTTCTGTGGTTCCTTGGTTCTGTGGTTCCTTGGTTCTGCGGTTCCTTGGTTCTGTGGTTCCTTGGTCTGTGGTTCCTTGGTTTTGCGGGTTCCTTGGTTCTGTGGTTCCTTGGTTCTGTGGTTCCTTGGTTTTGGTTCTTGGTTTCTGTGGGGGGTTTTCCCTTGGTTTTTTTGTGGGTTTTTCCTTGGTTCTTTTGGGGGCCTTGGTTCTGGGTTCCTTTGGTTCTGTGGTTCCTTGGTTCTGTGTTTCCTTGGTTTTGTGGTTCCTTGGTTCTGTGGGGTTTTTGGTTCTGTGGTTCCTTGGTTTCCTGGGGGTTCCCGGTTTTTTTTGGGTTCCTTTGGGTTTTTTGGTTCCTTTTGGGGTTTGTGGTTTCCTTTGGTTTTGTGGTTCCTTGGTTCTGTGGTTCCTTGGTTTTTGGGTTTTTCCCTTGGTTCTGGGGTTCCTTGGGTTCGTGGTTCTTGGGCTGGTTTCCCTTTGGGTTTTTTTGTTCCCTTTGGGTTTTTTTGGTCCTTGGTTCTGGGCCTTTTTCCGGGGTTTTGTCGATTTCCCGGTTTGTGTTTTTTTTGGTTCTGTGTGTTTTTTGGTTTCCGTGTTCCTTTTTGGGTTTCCGGTTTTGGGGGTTTTTTAATCCAGAAAATCAAAGATCCTAGAACAGAAAAATATACAAGCTCGTTCTTTTTGACGTACCTGACCACTAGAGTTGTTTCAAACGGCTTTGAGCTTGTCAAGAATAATCACAAATCATGACAAGGCTTTACAGACCCTTATCAGATCAAAAGGTTTGGTTTTTGTACCATGGTCAAAACGCTCGTTTAGCCAAGAGATATTCTCATTATACACTGTTTTAAAACCACAGCATGGTAAAATATAAAATACAATTGAAAATAGACTATCATTCGTAATAAAAGTTTTTGCAGATATCTTTTCGAAAACGCATGTCTTCATAATCATGAATATTGTGAATGCTTCGATTCACTTGAAACGACAGGGATTATGAAAGGTTCGATTAAAGCAGGTTGGTTGGTCGCATTCATAATTACCCGAAATTCACACTGTCCTTCATATTATCCCCGTTTCTTGTTCTTATCACTGGCCGTTAGTATTATCCACGTCCTGTAGTATCACTTGTCCTTAGTATTAAAACTGTTCATTAGTATTATTCCTGTTCCTTGGTATTATCACTGGCCCTTATTATCATTATCCCTGTTCTTTAGTATTAGCCCTTTGTATTAAAACTGGCCCTTGGTTCAAAGCTGGTCCTTAGTATTACCGTATTCCTTAGTATTATCCCTGTTCTTTAGTATCATCAATGGCCCTTGGTATTAAAACTGGTCGTTGACTGTATCCCTCTTTCTTAGTATTATC
>NC_061832.1:3934484-3936984 GCF_019202785.1 Penaeus chinensis
ATAGATAGATAGATAGATAGATAGATAGATAGATAGATAGATAGATAGATAGATAGATAGATAGATAGATAGATAGATAGATAGATAGATAGATAGATAGATAGATAGATAGATAGATAGATAGATAGATAGATAGATAGATAGATAGATAGATAGATAGATAGATAGATAGATAGATAGATAGATAGATAGATAGATAGATAGATAGATAGATAGATAGATAGATAGATAGATAGATAGATAGATAGATAGATAGATAGATAGATAGATAGATAGATAGATAGATAGATAGATAGATAGATAGATAGATAGATAGATAGATAGATAGATAGATAGATAGATAGATAGATAGATAGATAGATAGATAGATAGATAGATAGATAGATAGATAGATAGATAGATAGATAGATAGATAGATAGATAGATAGATAGATAGATAGATAGATAGATAGATAGATAGATAGATAGATAGATAGATAGATAGATAGATAGATAGATAGATAGATAGATAGATAGATAGATAGATAGATAGATAGATAGATAGATAGATAGATAGATAGATAGATAGATAGATAGATAGATAGATAGATAGATAGATAGATAGATAGATAGATAGATAGATAGATAGATAGATAGATAGATAGATAGATAGATAGATAGATAGATAGATAGATAGATAGATAGATAGATAGATAGATAGATAGATAGATAGATAGATAGATAGATAGATAGATAGATAGATAGATAGATAGATAGATAGATAGATAGATAGATAGATAGATAGATAGATAGATAGATAGATAGATAGATAGATAGATAGATAGATAGATAGATAGATAGATAGATAGATAGATAGATAGATAGATAGATAGATAGATAGATAGATAGATAGATAGATAGATAGATAGATAGATAGATAGATAGATAGATAGATAGATAGATAGATAGATAGATAGATAGATAGATAGATAGATAGATAGATAGATAGATAGATAGATAGATAGATAGATAGATAGATAGATAGATAGATAGATAGATAGATAGATAGATAGATAGATAGATAGATAGATAGATAGATAGATAGATAGATAGATAGATAGATAGATAGATAGATAGATAGATAGATAGATAGATAGATAGATAGATAGATAGATAGATAGATAGATAGATAGATAGATAGATAGATAGATAGATAGATAGATAGATAGATAGATAGATAGATAGATAGATAGATAGATAGATAGATAGATAGATAGATAGATAGATAGATAGATAGATAGATAGATAGATAGATAGATAGATAGATAGATAGATAGATAGATAGATAGATAGATAGATAGATAGATAGATAGATAGATAGATAGATAGATAGATAGATAGATAGATAGATAGATAGATAGATAGATAGATAGATAGATAGATAGATAGATAGATAGATAGATAGATAGATAGATAGATAGATAGATAGATAGATAGAATTTTATATGATTACACGCTGTGATGATGTGGTAACAGCAATTTGTAAGTTAAGTGTGTATGGAAAGTAAATAACGATTTAGAAATTTCATATTTAGGCATAGCACATTTTTTTCCAGGATATTATAATAGGGACTTACTTTATTCATGGAGTTGTATAGAATTATAGATTTATAAAGTGTTTAGAAATAAGGCTTGTTATGAGGAGAAAAGACACCGTTATTTTGACGCATCATCACAGATCTCATTGTATTCTAAGCTCGAATTTGTAACAACAACGAAGCTATTAGTACTTTTTCTCTTAGTCTTTGTGTTCACGAACGGTTATATTTCTATACTGGAAAGATGCCTATTGCCAAGGAAAGTGTAGAGGGATATGTCTTGGTGAGTAAAATCACTCGTTTTCATTTAGCATTATACCATTTGCCAAACTAAATCAGAAATACAACAAAATGTAATTAGTAATTATGCGTTATTTATATGCACTTGTTTTATGTGATTTTGAACTGAACGAAACTTGGAGGATTTACATAGGATGTTGGATCTTATTATTGTGAATTAATTGTTTCGAAAATCATTATTTGACTATCCAGATTAATATTTCATTAATAGAAACTGAACTAAATGAACGTATATTTTTGAGCTATTTATAAATTATCCCAGTTATTTGCATATTCTGACTGAAAATGAAATAATATAGTGCAACGGAATTCAGGATTTTTTAATTTGGAGAAACAATTAACCTGTATTGTTAGCCGATTGAAGAACCCTGAATCAAGGGCAGAAACAACAGGGGTTTCATACAGTCCTTTAGAAAGTTTGGAAGGGTAAGATGGGCGCCTGAAATCAATAGCTACAAAGGATTTATTGGTGAACATTGGCGTATGGCCTGAAAGGGTGTGATACAGAATGAACAATGGAACCAGGTGTGAGTTAGCTGAGGTGTTGATTCCCGTGAATTATATTACATACAGAGACGCTGCACAGGTTACCTTCATTGTTATCGTTACCATTGTTCCTGGTG
>NC_061832.1:3969484-3974484 GCF_019202785.1 Penaeus chinensis
GCTGACTTCGCTGACTTCTCTGACTTCGCTGACTTCTCTGACTTCGCTGACTTCTCTGACTTCTCTGACTTCGCTGACTTCTCTGACTTCGCTGACTTCTCTGATTTTGCTGACTTCGCTGACTTCTCTGACTTCGCTGACTTCTCTGACTTCGCTGATTTCTCTGACTTCGCTGACTTATCTGACATTTCTGACTTCGCTGACTTCTCTGACTTCGCTGACTTCTCTGACTTCTCTGATTTCGCTGACTTCTCTGACTTCGCTGACTTCTCTGACTTCGCTGACTTCTCTGACTTCGCTGACTTCTCTGACTTCGCTGACTTCTCTGACTTCGCTGACTTCTCTGACTTCGCTGATTTCTCTGACTTCGCTGACTTCTCTGACTTCTCTGACTTCGCTGACTTCGCTGACTTCTCTGACTTCGCTGATTTCTCTGACTTCGCTGACTTCTCTGACTTCGCTGACTTCTCTGACTTCGCTGACTTCTCTGACTTCGCTGACTTCGCTGACTTCGCTGACTTCGCTGACTTCTCAGACTTCGCTGACTTCTCTAACTTCTCTGACTTCGCTGACTTCTCTGACTTCGCTGACTTCTCTGACTTCGCTGACTTCTCTGACTTCGCTGACTTCTCTGACTTCTCTGACTTCTCTGACTTCGCTGACTTCTCTGACTTCGCTGACTTCTCTGACATCTCTGACTTCGCTGACTTCTCTGACATCTCTGACTTTGCTGACTTCTCTGACTTCGCTGACTTCTCTGACTTCGCTGATTTCTCTGACTTCGCTGACTTCTCTGACATTTCTGACTTCGCTGACTTATCTGACATTTCTGACTTCTCTGACTTCGCTGACTTCGCTGACTTCTCTAACTTCTCTGACTTCTCTGACTTCTCTGACTTCGCTGACTTCTCTAACTTCTCTGACTTTGCTGACTTCTCTGACTTCGCTGACTTCTCTGACTTCTCTGACTTCGCTGACTTCTCTGACTTCTTTGACTTCGCTGGTTTCCCACCTGATGCAGTGGACGCCATGCTTTTAGCCGTAATAGGAAACCTTGTCTTGACGTCGCTGACTTCACCGGCTGATGTTCTTCCCTGACGTCTTATGAGAATGGTTAAGCCTATGATAATGAAGATGATAATAACACCATTAGGGAGGAGGATGTTGATTAATAATTAGGAAATTACTATCATTATTAATAAACAGTAAGTGTATCAAAACGAATAATGATAATGATAATAATAATAATAATAATAATAGTAATAATAATAATAATAATATTAATTATAACAATAATGATAATAATAATGATAATAATGATAATGATAATAATAATAATGATAATAATAATAATAATAATAATAATAATAATAATAATAATAATAATAATAATAATAATAATAATAATGATAATAATAATAATAATTAATAAAAATAATGCTAATAATAATAATAATAGTAGTAGTAATAATGATGATAATAATAATACAGATGATATTGATGATGATAATGATAATAAAAAACATTGATAATAATAATAGTAATAATAAAAATGATAATAATAATAATAATAGTAATAACAAAAAATTATAATAATAATAATAATAATAATAATAATGATGATAATGATTGTTAATGATAATGATAATGATAATAAGAATAAGAATAAGGCTAATAAATATAATAATAATAATAATAATAATAATAACAATAATAATATTAATAATAGTAATAATAGTAATAGTAATAATAATGATATTAACTGAAGAAATAAGGTTATACATAAAAGTCCAAAAAGTTTATATACATATAGATGGATAGATATATAGTCAGACAGATAGATAGATAGATAGATAGATATAGATATATATGTGTAGAATGTTATGTGTAGTTATATTATGTAATTGTGGAGTGGACGCCCATCGGTCCATGTCGAGAGGACTGAAAAGAATGTCAGCCTGAAAAGGAGAGACGATTTTTTTTTTTTTTTTTTTTAATTGGAACGAAAAACATTGTTACTTTTCAGAACGCTATTTTTTGTCTTTGCTTGTATATTTCTATACTTGTATATGAATATATATAGATATATGTATGTAATTGTAAATATTTTGTGAGGTTTATATATATATATATATATATATATATTTATTTATTTATTCATATTTATGAAGTTGACTTTCTGCCTACCTTGTTATCTGTCCATTCCCGCCACACAATGATTGCTCTCGCATATGCACAAATACCCAGAGATTTATATCCCTACACAGACAAACATAGACACAAACACACACACAAACACACACACACACACACACAGACACACACATACACACACACACACATACACACACACACACACACACACAAACACACACACACACACAAATACACACACACATACACAAACAAACATACACAAAACACACAACAAACAAACGCTTACAATCAAACAGTCACAAACACACACAAACACCACCGTTCTTACGTTTATATGTAAAAGCACATATCTAAACCCAACACTTTAAGTATGTCCCTAAAAGCACTGCCATCGGCCGCTCACTGAAGCAGGATCTACACCCGGCGGGCACGAGGCGCATTTCTCGCCGTGATAACTTGTCTGAAATGAAATTGACAAGGAAAACTGATGGCTGGAACACTGACCCTCCGCTCGCGCCTTGCTATCTCGGGACCTGAAAGTTTCCTTGTTATAGGAGAACATACGTTCGTGCCTCCAAAAGAGCTTCGTATTTATGTTATGATTGCTGACTTTTTGGGCCATTTCGGGTTAAATCGACGACATAATAGATGGCGTCTTTATTTTATGTTAATTAGGTCATTTGCATAAAGAAGTCTTTCAGGTGCGGCATTACTGTTATCGAAAGCTCGAGTATTGGATGAACACATCATTAACCCTCGAAGTAATATACGGATTTTAAGAGCATTTAATTTTTTTTTTTTTTGTAAATAACTTTTGTCGTTGTTTTTCTATCCCCTTCTTTCTTACTTCCTGGTTTCTCTTTCATTATTTGAGTAATTTTGTTAATTTTTCACTTACCATTGGTTTATAACATTAAATAATGGAAGAAACATAAGGGGAAATAGAAACACTGATATACAGTAGAGAGAGAGAGAGAGAGAGAGAGAGAGAGAGAGAGAGAGAGAGAGAGAGAGAGAGAGAGAGAGAGAGAGAGAGAGAGAGAGAAAGATAAAAAGAAAGAGAAAGAGAAAGAGAAAGAGAAAGAGAGAGGGGGGGGGGAGGGTAAAAGAAAGAGAGAAAGAAAGAAAGAAAGTAAAGAGAAAGGGAGAGGACGACTCACATCTCCTCTAATTACCAATCCTATATAAATCAATAACACCCAATTTAACAAGACGGCAAATCCGCCTCCTTGCTCAACCGTCGGCGATGGCACAATAGGGATACTTCTGCTTTTTGTTTTTCTCTCTCTCTCTTTTTTGCCAAATTTCATTTCACTTTTGCACAAGAGAGTTATAAACACGATATTTTATGCTGTCGTTGGCAATCTAAGTAACTTTGGAGAATGAATGGGTGCACTTTTCTTAAATCGCTCTCGGGTTTATTGCAACGAGAGGGCTGTGTACACTCGGCGAGAACCCTACTTATGCCCTTGCGTGGAAGACTTACTTAAAATCCCTTCTGTGCTTTGTTTTCCTCGTTTCTTGCGCTGGAACGTGGATATAAATAATTTATTTTTCACTTAGTCACTTAAAACACATGTATGATAATGCCTGAAGATTCTGCATGTTTTTTTTTCTTGTTCTTTTTTCGAATTTAAACCTAATTAACGCGTTGAGCACCCGACGTCAACTTCAAGATTTTGCATCAAAGTTGCAGCAATGATTTCCCAGCTAATTTGCAATCTCCAGACACTTCTAGGAAATGGTTTGACTTTCCTTTTTATGCACTTCTTTATCTAAAGATAAAAATACGAAAGCGCTTAAGATATGAATCTTTAACTTTCAATTAACGAGCAAGTGTGATTTTCTCCTCTATCATTTCTTTCAATTATTATTATTCTCTCTTCCTCTCTTTCCAAACAAGCAATCAAGCCAGGCCAATTTATGCATGATTTGATTTTCACAATGGTCGACTCACATACAATAATCCTAAGGTCCGTTTGCCGCCATGAGAAAGCGACGGAATATTATGGCTTAGCACAATGGAATATTAAATTCATTCATTTGGAAATAGCCAATTACTATGCTAATGCTACGGGAAATCTACGTGTAGAAAATCACTTCCTATTAGGGTAATTCACAGGTGATTTGACAAGGTGCATATATATCGCTGTTATTATTAGTATGAGTGCTGGTAATGTATGTGGGTTTGTTTTAGAATGTATATATATTACTGTTGTATTTAGCATTGGTATATAAATACATATCTATCTATCTTTCCATACACACACACACACACACACACACAAACACACACACACACACACACACAAACAAATATGTATATATATATATATATATATATATATATATATATATATATATATATATATATATATATATATATATATATGCACACACACAGACACACGCACTCGCAATGAGACATACACATTTGAATAAGTTGGATAATGTCCAATCCTACACAAAAAAAGGAAACTCAAAAGCGCACATTTTATCCAACAAGCATCAGTAAATCCAAAAAATGGAATCATTATTTGCATCTGATCTGCTCAACCCTTCCGCCCCTCCCCCCTAATGGTTCTTACCCTCCCCCCCCCCCACATACCAACCCCTCCCACTCCTAAAACTCCTCCCAAAGCCGCTTTCCCCCCCTCACCCCCCCCCCCACGTTCAACCCCGTCGCCTCCCCAACCCTTCCTCCCCCGGCCCTTTCCCTCTCCACCATCCCCATCCCATCTACCTCGCCCCCTGCCCCCACCCTCTCCCTCCGCCCCCAAACCAGCCCTGATTTTCATTAAACCGAAAACATTCCGAAAAAGCCTTTGAAATCGTTTCTTCAA
>NC_061832.1:3981984-3984484 GCF_019202785.1 Penaeus chinensis
TATAATTAATATATATAAAATATAAACATATACACTTATATATACATATAAATTTTATATTATATATATATATATATAATATATATATATAATATATATTATATTATATATATATAAAAATAATAAATATATTAAATTATATATTATATGTGTGTGTGTGTGTGCGTGTGTGTGGTGTGTGTTTTTGTGTGTGTGTGTTTTTTATAATAGATAGGCAGATAGAAAAGATAGATAGATTAAGATTAGACTAGATCTCTCCTCCCCTCTCTCTCCCCTTTTCCTCTCTTTTCTCTATCTCTCCACGATCAAAACACACACACACACTCACACTCACACCACACCCCACACTCCCCCCACTCCACTCACACACACTCACTCACTCACTACTCATCACTCACTCACTCACCCCTCACTCACTCACACACAACCACACACACACACACACACTATATTTATAATATATATATTATATATTTATTATATATATAATAACAATATTATATATATAAAATTATATTAAAAATAATATATATACAAATATATAATAATTTTTTATTTTATATTATATATATATTATATTATTATATGATATATTATAATATAAATATATATATTATATATAAATTTTTATATATAAAAATATATGTATATAATATATATTAATTATAATAATTTTATAATATTAGTATATATCATATATATATATATATATATATATATAAATTAATATATAATATGTTATTTTTATAAACAAAAATTTTGTTGGGTTTTTTTTTGGGTTTTTGTATATATTTATTTATAAAACATAAATTTTTTATAATATATATTTATAAAAAATTTAATTTAGTTTTTAAAATATTTTTTTTTATATATTTTTAGAAGTTTGTGGTGCATGGAAATTAAAATTTGAAGTTTAGTGGGTTTTTTTTAAAATAATTTTAAAAATATAATTATTTTCGTTTTTTTTTTTTTTTTTTTTTTACAATACACATGTGTGTGTGTTTGTATTGTATAAATTATATATATATTATAATATATAATTTATATATGTAGTATATATATAAATAATATATTTTTATATAATATTATATAAAATATTATGTATTTTTAAATATTACATAATATATATATATATATATATATATATATTTTATATATATAATTAATATATATAATATATATATATCATAAAATTTTATATATATATAGTATTATATATATAAATTTTAAAATATATAATATATATATAAAAAATTAATATTAAATTTTTTAAATAATTTATATATAATATAAAATATATATATAATATTTTTATATATATGATATAACATTATATATTTTATATATTAATAATTAACATAATATATATATAATATATATAATTTATAATATATAATATTTATTTATTTTATATATACAAAATAAAATAATTTTTATAAAAATTTATATATATAATTTTATATTATTATATAATATTAAAATATGTATATTTTTAAAAAACATATATATATATTTATTAAAATATTTTAGTATATATACATAATACAACATTATATAACATAATATAATATATATATATATATATATATATATATATATATTATATAATATTTTATTATATAATTATAATAATTATATATTATATAAAAATATATAATATATATATATAATATATAATATATATATATATGATTAAAAACTATCTATCATCATCATCATCATTTTGGAGCTAACGGGGGCCCCCAGGGGGCCTTGCCGCATCCACCCTCCCTTCACTCGAGGATCCCCCATGGGAGCCCCCCGGAGGGGCCGGCCCCTCTCTAGTTCCCCCGAAAGGGTTTTATCGATCTGCCCAAGCCACGACCTTCTCGGTCGTCCCACAGGCCTCCTCCACTCAGGGTTGTCTTGGACAGAGACAACCTGATGGGCAGGATCATCCTGTGGGAGTTGAGACAAGTGGCCATATAGCCTGAGTTGGCGATCACGGATTGTGCAAGTAACAGGTCCTGTACCGGTCTCACGGTGCAGCCGTTGGTTGGACACATGGTCCCGCCAACTGTACCCCATGATCCGGTGCAAGGATCTGTTACAATAGGCATCAAGACGAGATTCCAGAGCACAATATAGTGTCCAAGTTTCACTACCATAGAGTAAAACTGGCAGTATCAGGACCTTGAAAACACGTAACTTGGTCCTTCTGCACAGGTACCGACATCTCCAAATACTCTTGTCGAGAGATTTCATGACCCCTGCTGCCAGGCCAATCCGTCTACTGACTTCTTGGTCTGACAGCCCAGAGTCGTGAAATGCACTACCGAGGTATATAAAGCTCTTTGTGACTTCGATGTTTTCACCGCAAGCACGTATCGACTGGGCAGGGTCTCCTAGCAGGCCCCCAAAATCCTGGATCTTGGTCTTGGTCCAGGAGACCTCTAGCCCCAGGGGCTTCGCTTCATTGCTAAATGTATCAAGAGCCGCCACAAGGGTTTCCAGAGATTCA